>NC_092748.1:121784285-121999285 GCF_047496795.1 Chiloscyllium punctatum
TAGAGGGTATGACCTGGTTGGTCAATGAGAGGAATGAATCCTGTTGATGGCAGAGAGGCGTGGAAGGGAGGGGGAGGGGCTGGGAAGATGGCTGAAGAATAATGGCCATCGTTCAAGAAAATTGTTTATAGAGAGGTGTAGAGATATAGAGCAGGGAAACAGACCCTTCGGCCCAACCAGTCCCTGCCGACCATGGTCCTGAACCAAACTAGTCCCTCCAAACCTTGCCTATTCATGTTCCTGTCCAAATAGTTTTTCATGTCTGGAAGTTAACTCGCTGACTTTCATCACCATAAACAAAGACACACACGAGAATTCTGAGAGGCCTGGCACTCAAACCGGAGCTCCATCAATAAACACATCGATTTCGATCCCATCCACCTTCCCTTGGGAAAATAGAACTGGAAATGACATCACCCACCTTGAGAAACCCAGACCAATAAACAGAGAGGGGCAGGATATCCTTCCAGCACTTCACCAGAGACTCTCACTGATGATGGGACCTTGTCACGGTGACAAAACATCTGAAAACAACCCTTCCAGCTCAGCGAGCTAACTTACATCCAGAATCTCAACCTGAGCTACAAATCTACTCAAAACTCGTTCATCAGAACTCACCTGCATCCACCACTTTCACTGGAGGTTCATTCCACACACAAAATACTCTCTATTTCCCCTCTTCCTCCTCTCACCCTTAAAAAATATACCCTCTAGTTTTGAACTTTCTCCTCCCTTCTTTACCCCACTGTCATCCTGTGATGCACATTTCAACGAATTATGTATCTGAACCCTGAGATCTCTCTGTTCTACAACACTAGCCAGGGCCCGAGCATCAACCAAATAAGACCTGTCCCTGATTGTTTTGCCAAAATGCAATACCTCACCTTTATCAAAATTACACTCCACCTGCTACTCCACACCCCATTGCCCCAATTGATCAACATCCCTTTGTAATCATAGATAACCTTCCTCACCGTCGGCTATCTCCCCACCTTCCTCACTGTCGGCAATATCCCCCACCTTCCCCACCGTCGGCAATATCCCCCACCTTCCTCACCGTCGGCTATCCCCCACCTTCCTCACCGTCGGCTATCTCCCCACCTTCCTCACCGTCAGCTATGGCCCACATTCCTCACCGTCGGCTATGCCCCCCACCTTCCTCACCGTCAGCTACGCCCCCCACCTTCCTCACCGTCGGCTATCCCCCACCTTCCTCACCGTCGGCTATCTCCCCACCTTCCTCACCGTCAGCTATGGCCCACCTTCCTCACCGTCGGCTATGTTCCCCACCTCCCTCACCATCAGCTATCCACCCACCTTCCCCACCGTCGGCTGTCCCCCACCTTCCTCACCGTCGGCTATCTCCCCACATTCCTCACCGTCGGCTATGTCCCCCACCTTCCTCACCGTCGGCTATACCCCCACCTTCATTACCGTCGGCTATACCCCCACCTTCCTCACCGTCGGCTGTACCCCACCTTCCTCACCGTCAGCTATCTCCCCACATTCCTCACCGTCGGCTATGTCCCCCACCTTCCTCACCGTCGGCTATACCCCCACCTTCCTCACTGTCGGCTGTCCCCCACCTTCCTCACCGTCGGCTGTTCCCCACCTTCCTCACCGTCAGCTATGTCCCCCACCTTCCTCACCGTCGGCTATCTCCCCACATTCCTCACCGTCGGCTATGTTCCCCACATTCCTCACCGTCGGCTATGTCCCCCACCTTCCTCACCGTCAGCTATCCACCCACCTTCCCCACCGTCGGCTATGTCCCCTCACCTTCCTCACCGTCGGCTATGTCCCCCACCTTCCTCACCGTCAGCTATCTCCCCACCTTCCTCACCGTCGGCTATGTCCCCCACCTTCCTCACCGTCGGCTATCTCCCCTCACCTTCCTCACCGTCAGCTATGGCCCACCTTCCTCACCGTCGGCTATGTCCCCTCACCTTCCTCACCGTCAGCTATGGCCCACATTCCTCACCGTCGGCTATCTCCCCACCTTCCTCACCGTCGGCTATGTCCCCCACCTTCCTCACCGTCGGCTATCTCCCCACCTTCCTCACCGTCAGCTATGGCCCACATTCCTCACCGTCGGCTATGTCCCCCAACTTCCTCACCGTCGGCTATGTCCCCCACCTTCCTCACCGTCAGCTATGGCCCACATTCCTCACTGTCGGCTATGTCCCCCACCTTCCTCACCGTCAGCTATGGCCCACATTCCTCACCGTCGGCTATGTTCCCCACCTTCCTCACCGTCGGCTATGTCCCCCACCTTCCTCACCGTCGGCTATCTCCCCACCTTCCTCACCGTCGGCTATGTCCCCCACCTTCCTCACCGTCGGCTATGTCCCCCACCTTCCTCACCGTCGGCTATGTCCCCCACCTTCCTCACCGTCAGCTATGGCCCACATTCCTCACCGTCGGCTATGTCCCCCACCTTCCTCACCGTCGGCTACGCCCCCCACCTTCCTCACCGTCGGCTATGTCCCCCACCTTCCTCACCGTCAGCTATGTCCCCCACCTTCCTCACTGTCGGCTGTCCCCCACCTTCCTCACCGTCGGCTATCCCCCCACCTTCCTCACCGTCGGCTATCCCCCCACCTTCCACACCATCGGCTATCCCCTCACCTTCCTCACCGTCGGCTATGTCCCCCACCTTCCTCACCGTCAGCTATGGCCCACCTTCCTCACCGTCGGCTATGTCCCCCACCTTCCTCACCGTCGGCTATGTCCCCCACCTTCCTCACCGTCGGCTATCTCCCCACCTTCCTCACCGTCAGCTATGGCCCACATTCCTCACCGTCGGCTATGTTCCCCACCTTCCTCACCGTCGGCTATACCCCCACCTTCCTCACCGTCGGCTATACCCCCACCTTCCTCACTGTCGGCTGTACCACACCTTCCTCACCGTCGGCTGTACCCCACCTTCCTCACCGTCGGCTATACCCCCACCTTCCTCACTGTCGGCTGTACCACACCTTCCTCACCGTCGGCTGTACCCCACCTTCCTCACCGTCGGCTATCTCCCCACATTCCTCACCGTCGGCTATGTCCCCCACCTTCCTCACCGTCGGCTATACCCCCACCTTCCTCACCGTCGGCTATACCCCCACCTTCCTCACTGTCGGCTGTACCACACCTTCCTCACCGTCGGCTGTACCCCACCTTCCTCACCGTCGGCTATCTCCCCACATTCCTCACCGTCGGCTATGTCCCCCACCTTCCTCACTGTCGGCTATGTCCCCCACCTTCCTCACCGTCGGCTATACCCCCACCTTCCTCACTGTCGGCTGTACCCCACCTTCCTCACCGTCGGCTGTTCCCCACCTTCCTCACCGTCGGCTATGCCCCCCACCTTCCTCACCGTCGGCTGTTCCCCACCTTCCTCACCGTCGGCTGTTCCCCACCTTCCTCACCGTCGGCTGTTCCCCACCTTCCTCACCGTCGGCTATGTCCCCCACATTCCTCACCGTCGGCTTTCCCCCCACCTTCCTCACCATTGGCGATGTCCCCACCTTCCTCACCGTCAGCTATGGCCCACATTCCTCACCGTCGGCTATGTCCCCCACCTCCCTCACCATCAGCTATCCACCCACCTTCCCCACCGTCGGCTATGTCCCCCACCTTCCTCACCGTCGGCTATACCCCCACCTTCATTACCGTCGGCTATACCCCCACCTTCCTCACTGTCGGCTGTACCCCACCTTCCTCACCGTCGGCTGTACCCCACCTTCCTCACCGTCAGCTATCTCCCCACATTCCTCACCGTCGGCTATGTCCCCCACCTTCCTCACCGTCGGCTATACCCCCACCTTCCTCACCGTCGGCTATACCCCCACCTTCCTCACTGTCGGCTGTACCACACCTTCCTCACCGTCGGCTGTTCTCCACCTTCCTCACCGTCGGCTATGCCCCCCACCTTCCTCACCGTCGGCTATCTCCCCACCTTCCTCACCGTCGGCTATGTCCCCCACCTTCCTCACCGTCGGCTATCCCCCCACCTTCCTCACTGTCGGCTGTCCCCCACCTTCCTCACCGTCGGCTGTTCCCCACCTTCCTCACCGTCGGCTATGCCCCCCACCTTCCTCACCGTCGGCTATCTCCCCACCTTCCTCACCGTCGGCTATGTCCCCCACCTTCCTCACCGTCGGCTATCTCCCAACCTTTCTCACCGTCGGCTATGGCCCACCTTCCTCACCGTCGGCTATGTCCCCCACCTTCTTCACTGTTGGCTATGTCCCCCATCTTCCTCACCGTCGGCTATGTCCCCCACCTTCCTCACCGTCGGCTATGACCCCCCCCTTCCTCACCGTCGGCTATGTCCCCCACCTTCCTCACCGTCGGCTATACCCCCACCTTCCTCACCGTCGGCTATGTCCCCCACCTTCCTCACTGTCGGCTGTCCCCCACCATCCTCACCGTCGGCTATCCCCCCACCTTCCTCACCGTCGGCTATCCCCCCACCTTCCTCACCGTCGGCTATCCCCCCCACCTTCCTCACCGTCGGCTATCCCCCCACCTTCCTCACCGTCGGCTATCCCCCCCCCTTCCTCACCATCGGCTATCCCCTCACCTTCCTCACCGTCGGCTATGTCCCCCACCTTCCTCACCGTCAGCTATATCCCCCACCTTCCTCACTGTCGGCTGTACCCCCACCTTCCTCACCGTCGGCTCTGCCCCCCCCACCTTCCTCACCATCGGCTATCCCCTCACCTTCCTCACCGTCGGCTATGTCCCCCACCTTCCTCACCGTCGGCTATGTCCCCCACCTTCCTCACCGTCGGCTATCTCCCCACCTTCCTCACCGTCAGCTATGGCCCACATTCCTCACCGTCGGCTATGTCCCCCACCTTCCTCACCGTCGGCTATACCCCCACCTTCCTCACCGTCGGCTATACCCCCACCTTCCTCACTGTCGGCTGTACCACACCTTCCTCACCGTCGGCTGTACCCCACCTTCCTCACCGTCGGCTATCTCCCCACATTCCTCACCGTCGGCTATGTCCCCCACCTTCCTCACCGTCGGCTATACCCCCACCTTCCTCACTGTCGGCTGTACCACACCTTCCTCACCGTCGGCTGTACCCCACCTTCCTCACCGTCGGCTATGTCCCCCACCTTCCTCACCGTCGGCTATGTCCCCCACCTTCCTCACCGTCGGCTATGTCCCCCACCTTCCTCACCGTCGGCTATACCCCCACCTTCCTCACTGTCGGCTGTCCCCCACCTTCCTCACCGTCGGCTGTTCCCCACCTTCCTCACCGTCGGCTATGCCCCCCACCTTCCTCACCGTCGGCTGTTCCCCACCTTCCTCACCGTCGGCTGTTCCCCACCTTCCTCACCGTCGGCTGTTCCCCACCTTCCTCACCGTCGGCTATGCCCCCCACCTTCCTCACCGTCGGCTGTTCCCCACCTTCCTCACCGTCGGTTGTTCCCCACCTTCCTCACCGTCGGCTGTTCCCCACCTTCCTCACCGTCGCCTATGCCCCCCACCTTCCTCACCGTCGGCTATGCCCCCCACCTTCCTCACCGTCGGCTATGCCCCCCACATTCCTCACCGTCGGCTTTCCCCCCACCTTCCTCACCATTGGCGATGTCCCCACCTTCCTCACCGTCGGCTATGGCCCACATTCCTCACCGTCGGCTATGCCCCCCACCTTCCTCACCGTCGGCTATGGCCCACCTTCCTCACCGTCGGCTATGGCCCACCTTCCTCACCATTGGCGATGTCCCCACCTTCCTCACCGTCGGCTATGGCCCACCTTCCTCACCGTCGGCTATGGCCCACCTTCCTCACCATTGGCGATGTCCCCACCTTCCTCACCGTCGGCTATGTCCCCCACCTTCCTCACCGTCGGCTATCTCCCCACCTTCCTCACCGTCAGCCTGACTATCGCTCATTCCTTGCCTCACCAAATGTATGTAAATCCTATCTTTCAGAATCATCTCTGACAACATATCCACCATCAATCTCAGACTCACTAGCTTATAGTTCCCAGGCTTCTCTTCACACACTTTCTTAAACTAAGGCACAACATCAGCCACCCTCCAGTCCATCTGGACTCACTCCCACAAGGGCCTGGGTAACAGATGATCAGGTGCTGGCTATTTATCCACCTTTATGTTTTCTCTGATCTCTGACACTTCCTCTCCTGACATGTAAACTGTTTTCAGTCACTTGTCCTGCCTTCTTTTCCGCGAGAAGGTGAGATGGCATATTTACATATTGATAAATAAAATTTTCTTGAACACAGTTAACAAATTCCTCACCAATGAACCCTTTATCACGATGGCAGTCCCAGTCTCTGTTTAGTGAAGTAAGATCCCTTTATACAACTCAATTATTTTTATATATAGCAACGATCTCTACATATTCCTCCTCAATGTCCCTCTGACTATTGGGAGGCCTATAGTTCAATCCCATTCAGGAGATCATTTGTTTCTTATTCCAAATTTCTACCCATACAGTTTCACTGGACCATCTTTCAGAAATATCCTGTCTAATTACTGTAGTAATGTTTTCCTTAATTAAAAATGCCATTCCCCCTCCTCTCTTGCCTCCCTTTCTATCCTTCCTGTAGCCTCTGAAACCCAGAGCTGCCCGTCCTGTCCTTCCCCCAGCTATGTTTCTGTGATATCGATGATGTCCCAATCCCATGTTGATAAACATACCCTGAGTTCATCAGCCTTATGTGTGTCACCCCTCACATTCAAGTAAGTGCAGTTCTATGTTCTATGTTCTTCAGAGTTACATCATCCTCTGACTTGCTGTTGTCTGTCTTTTTTGAATATCTTATTCTTTTCTAATTCAGAACCATCTTCATCTGCTTTTCTATTTTCACTGCTACTAAATACTCCGCCCTCCCTCCTGCAAAACTTTACAGTCTCCCTTAACAGAACCAGCGCGTCTTCCCACTGGAATATTATTCCCTTTCCAGTTCAGTTCCTTTCCATCCTTTTTAAACAAGGCTTTTCTGCCCCAGGGGAGATTCCAATGATCCAACAATGTGAATCCTTCCCATGGCACCAGTCCCTTCAGCCATTGATTTATCTTCTTATTCCTCCCCTCACTACAACATGGCACTGGGAGTAAACCAGAGATTTGAGGTTCTGCTTTTTCGCCTTCTAGCTAACATCCTTTACTCACTCTGCAATGCCTTAATCTTTTCGCTAACAATCTTGTTCATACCAATGTGTACAACAACTTCTGATTTCTCCCTCTCCCCGTTGACAATATGCTGCAAGTACTTTGAGATGTCCTTGACCTCAGCACCAGGAAAGCAGCACACCGTCCTAGCGCCAGGCTCACTGCCGCAGAATCTCCTTAATGTGCTCTTGGCAAGAGAGTCCCTGAGAACAATTATTCTGTTAAATCTAGACATAAGATTCATTCTCGGTGCCCAAGATATGATTGCCACTTCTATTTTCCCCAAGAGAGACTATTCCCTTCAAAAGTACCCAAAATGAATATCTGTTGGAGAGGGAAATAGCTACAGGAGATTTCTGAACTAGCTTGTTACCTTTCCTGACAGTCACCCATCTGATCGTGCTGTGCAATCACTCGTTAAACCTTGCAGCTATCTAACTCGGCTCTCAGTGACACCAAACCTAAAAAGAAGCTGTGAAAACGACCCCCGATATCAAATAAAAAACCTACTGTTCCTTACTCCCAGATTTTAATCTTAAGGCTGCAGAAGAGAGGAAGAAACTTAAACATTCAAAATCTTTTCTTTAAATCAAGCATTTAAGCTGAAAATGCAGCCAACAAAAGATGAGAAAATAATAATTAAGAGGAAAGAAGTTTATTTGAGGAAGTAACATGCAGGTCAGATAAGGGGTTAATGAAAGACACCCAATAAATACCGGGTTACTTTCTCGGGTAAGAGCCCCTGATTTTGCAATAGTAAATCAATATAAATAGGAAATTTGCTAAACTCATAGATAGAGATTTAGGATAAAGGGGAAATTTTCAGGATGGGAACCTGTAGCTAGTGGAATATAACAGAGGTCAGTGTTGGAGCCACAGATATTCACAAAACTAGGTGGAAAGGCAAGTGGTGAGGATTATACAGAGTCTGCAAAGGGATAGAGACAGGGTAAACAAATGGGCAAAAAGCTGGCAGAGGGAATATACCGTGGGGAAATGTGAGACCATGCACTTTAGCAGGAAGAAGAGAGCAGCTGAATATTATTGAAATGGGGAAAGACAAGAGAATGAAACTGACAGAACAAAGGGATTTGGAAGCTCTTATCCATGAATCACAAAAAGCAAGCATTTCATTTCAACGGGTAATAGGGAAGGCAAATGGAATGTTGACCTTTATTTCAAAGGAAACGGAGAATAAAACTAGGGAGACTTTGTGAAAATTGTGCAAGTCACTAGTGAGACCACAGCTGGAATACTGGGAAGAGTTTTGGGGCCACCTTATCGATGGAAAGACTGACATTGGAGTCCAGAGAAGGTTCACTCAGCTGATCCTGGGGATGGTCTTATGAGGAGAGGCTGAGTAGTTTGGGCCTATACTCCTTGGGGTTTAGAAGAGTGAGAGAAGACCTCATTGAAATATAGAAGATTCTTAGGGGTCTTGACGGGGGAAGTTTCCCCTCCTCACCCACGTGTTACGAGATGTCCAAGACTGACACCTAATATTCAGGGGCATTTGGAAGGCAAAAGGAAAAGGGGGTGGGGGTGGGGCTGTTAATTGGGCGGCACGGTGGCTCAGTGGTTAGCACTGCTGCCTCACAGTGCCAGGGACCCGGGTTCGATTCCAGCCTCAGATGACTATCTGTGTGGAGTTTGCGCATTCTCCCCGTATCTATGTGGGTTTCCTCCCACAGTCCAAAGATGTGCAGGTCAGGTGAATTGGCCATGGGAAATTGCCTGTAATGTTAGGTGCCTTAGTCAGAGGGGTTGGATTACTCTTCAGAGGGTCGGTGTGGACTCATAGAACACAGCGCAGTACAGGCCCTTCAGCCCTTCATGTTGCGCCGACCTGTGAAATTAATCTGATGCCTATCTAACCTAAACCATTCCATTGTTAACCGTATGTATGTCCAATAACCATTTAAATGGCTTTAACGTCGGTGAGTCTGCTACTGTTTCACGCAGGCCAATCCATGCCCCTACTACTCTCTGAGTAAAGAACCTACCTCTGACATCTGTCCTATATCTATCACCCCTCAATTTAAAGCTATGCCCCCTCGTGTTTGCTGTCCCCATACTTGGAAAAAGGCTCTCCCTGTCCACCCTATCTAACCCTCTGATTATCTTATATGTCTCTATTAAGTCACCTCTCAACCTTCTTTCTAACGAAAACAGCCTCAAGTCCCTCAGCCTTTCCCCGTAAGACCTTCCCTCCAGACCAGGCAACATCTTAGTAAATCTCCTCTGCACCCTTTCCAAAGCTTCCACATCCTTCCTATAATGCGGTGACCAGAACTGGACACAATACCCCAAGTGCGGCCGCACCAGAGTTTTGTACAGCTGTAGCATGACCTCATGGCTCCGAAACTCAATCCCTCTACCAATAAAAGCCAACACACCGTATGACTTCTTAACAACCCTGTCAACCTGGGTGTTAACTTTCAGGGATCTGTGTACCTGGACACCGAGATCTCTCTGCTCATCTACACTACCAAGAATCTCACCATTAGCCCAGTACTCTGTATTCCTGTTACTCCTTCCAAAGTGAACTACCTCACACTTTTCTGCATTAAACTCCATTAGCCATCTCTCAGCCCAGCTCTGCAGCTTATCTATGTCCCTCTGTAACCCACAACATCCTTCAGCACTATCCACAACTCCACCGACCTTAGTGTCATCCGCATATTTACTAACCCATCTTTATACACCCACATCCAGGTCATTTATAAAAATGACAAACAGCAATGGCCCCAAAACAGTTTGTTGCGGTACCCCACTAGTAACTGGACTCCAGGATGAACATTTCCCATCAACCACCACCCTCTGTCTTCTTTCAACTAGCCAATTTCTGATCCAAACTGCTTTATCCCATCCAGCCCAGGGGACGTATCTATTTTCAGATCTTCCAAAATTGCTAACACCTCTTCTTTGGATTAGTGGTGCTAGAAGAGCACAGCAGTTCAGGCAGCATCCAATGAGCAGCGAAATCAACGTTTCGGGCAAAAGCCCTCCATTGCCCGAAACGTTGATTTCGCTGCTCGTTGGATACTGTCTGAACTGCTGTGCTCTTCCAGCACCACTAATCCAGTATTTGATTTTCAGCATCTGCAGTCATTGTTTTTACCTAACACCTCTTCTTTGTCAACTTCAATCCCATCTAATTTAGTAGCCTGTATCTCTGGATTCTCATTGGCATTGGCTTGTTGGGCCAAATGGCCTGTTTCCACACAGTTGGGAATCTAATCTAATTACAGAATAAAAGCGTCCTGAGAAATGCTTTGTTCCAAAGGATCAAATGGTTTGGGTGAAGTGAGGATCAGCAAAAAGGGAAGCTATCTGTGATGGGAGAAAGTGAGGACTGCAGATTGTTGGAGATCAGGATTGAGATTGTGGTGCTGGAAAAACACAGCAGGTCAGGCAGCATCCGAGGAGCAGGATTCCTGATGAAGGGCTTATACCCAAAACATTGATTCTCCTGTTCCTCGGATGCTGCCTGACCGGTTGTGCTTGGCTGTGGTGGCAGCTGTTTCCGGGCTCCCCGACAGTAGCTACAGAGAAGGATGGAACATAATTCAGGGAGAGAAGGGAAAACTTTCCAAGATCCAAGGATGAAAGGTCTGTGAGGACACCACCTTCTAATCTTTCAGTAGTTTTGAATATGGGCTGAAATAACGATGTTCCTCTTCCAACTTGTTTCTGGCTGAGGCAGTAATCCTGAAATTAGTGATGAGACTTTTTAATTTAGTCAGGAGCTGCTCAGGGTCACTCAGTCAGAGGAGCTGAGTTCTTGTTTTCACAGGTTTACTCCCATGGATCACGAAGACTAGATCCTCTAACAGTGTGAGCTTCTGTCTAGCCCTGAGGTACTGTCTTAGACATAGGCACTGTGCAGACAACACAGCCGTCTGGCTGCAGAGAACAGCAGGTTTCCTGATAAACATACCCTGCCTTTCCACAACCTAACTTTGTTTTACTGCTCGGAACTGCACAATGATATTTGATCAGCAGTCCCTCAATGCCTCCTCACAAGCTGCAGGAGCTGAGGTATATCCAGCCCCGATGACCATCCCTCACTCACTCTGTCATACCCTCCCAGAAAATGACAGTTCACTCAGTTGTCATGTTTGTGTTCTGGGATTGAATTCCTCCAGGACAGAACAAACCTTCCCTCAGCAGCTGGGCATTCCCACACCGACAATTTGAGAACATCATTGTCAATTAGAGAGGTTTCAGAACTAATCCTCAACCCGTCAACCGTCACATCACTGAAACGATAAACACCAGGGGACTTCTAGATTGATTCCCCCACTCTGCATCGTGCCTCACAGGTTCTGATAGAGACACACAAAAGCCCTTCGAGTGGATTCTGCTCTTTCCCCAGGGAGAAGACATCGTCTATTTATCCTGTCCATGCCCCTCATGATTTTGTAAACCTCTATAAGGTCACCCCCCAGTCTCCAACGCTCCAGGGAAAACAGCCCCAGCCTGTTCAGCCTCTCCCTGTAGCTCAGATCCTCCAACCCTGGCAACATCCTTGTAAATCTTTTCTGAACCCTTTCAAGTTTCACAACATCCTTCCAATAGGAAGCAGCCCAGACTTGTAGGCAATACTCCAACTGTTTGAACATCTCTCGGTTATCTGGTAACACACGCCGTCATGCTGGTTAACCAATAACTGAGTGCTGAGTGTTGCCAAATGCCGTTTTTACAGGACAGTGAAATTGAAATCCCTACAGTGTGGAAACAGGCCCTTCGGCCCATCAAGTCCACACTGACCCTCTGAAGACTATCCCACCTAGACCCATTCCCCTACCCTCGATTTACCCCTGACTGCTGCACCTAACCTACTCATCCCTGGACACTATGGACAATTTCCCATAGCCAATTCACCCTAACCTGCTCATCTTTAGACTGTGGGAGGAAACCAAACCAGCCGGAGAAAACCCACCCAGACACGGGGAGAACGTGCAAATCTCCACACAGACAGTTGGCCGAGGCTGGAATTGAACCTGGGATCTGGGCGCTGTGAGGCAACAGTGCTAACCACTGATCCACTGAGCCAACCTAGAGATCAGGATATACCCATCTCAAACAGGTATGCTGTTTTGGAAAATGTAGGGGGTGATGGATTCTCAGGGGAACGTAGCACGAACAGCCAAGTTTCTGGTATTGAGACTGGCTCTAATGCAACGAGGGGTACGTCGGCTTCCAAGAGATCAATTGTGTTAGGGGATTCTGTAGTCTGAGGTACAGACAGACGTTTCTGTGGCCAGCAGAGATGAAGCAGAATGGTGTGTTGTTTCCCTGGTGCCACGATCAAAGATGTCTCAGAGAGGGTGCAGAATGTTCTCACGGGGGAAAGGGGCCACCAGGAGGTCATTGTCCACATTGGAAGCAATGCCATTGGAAGGGAAAAGGTTGAGATTCTGAAGGGAGAGTACAGGGAGTTAGGCAGAAATTTAAAAAGGAGGTCCTAGAGAGTGTAATATCTGGATTACTCCCAGTGCTACGAGTTAGTGAGGGCAGGAATAGGAGGATAGAGCAGATGAATGCATGGCTGAGGAGCTGTATGGGAAAAGGATTCACATTTTTGGATCATTGGAATCTCTTTTGGGGTAGAAGTGACCTGTACAAGAAGGACGGATTGCACCTAAATTGGAAGGGGATTAATACACTGGCAGGGAAATTTGCTAGAACTGCTTGAGAGGATTTAAACTAGTAAGGTTGGGGTGGGACCCAGGGAGATAGTGAGGAAAGAGATCAATCTGAGATGGGTACAGCTGAGAACAGAAGTGAGTCAAACAGTCAGGGCAGGCAGGGACAAGGAAGGACTAATAAATTAAACTGCATTTATTTCAATGCAAGGGGCCTAACAGGGAAGGCAGATGAACTCAGGGCATGGTTAGGAACATGGTGCTGGGATATCATAGCAATTACAGAAACACGGCTCAAGGATGGGCAGGACTGGCAGTGATAGCATTACAGCTGTTCTGAGGGAGGATATTCCTGGAAATACATCCAGGGAAGGTATTTGGGTGGAACTAAGAAATAAGAAAAGGATGATCACCTTATTGGGATTGTATTATAGACCCCCCAATAGTCAGAGGGAAATTGAGAAGGAGATCTCAGCAATTTGTAAGAATAATAGGGTAGTTATGGTGGGGGATTTTAACTTTCCAAACATCGACTGAGACTGCCGTAGTGTTAAAGGTTTAGATGGAGAGAAATTTGTTAAGTGTGTACAAGACAATTTTCTGATTCAGTATGTAGATGTACCTACTAGAGAAGGTGCAAAACTTGACCGACTCTTGGGAAATAAGGCAGGGCAGGTGACTGAGGTGTCAGTGGGGGAGCACTTTGGGGCCAGCGACCATAATTCTATTAGTTTTAAAATAGTGATTGAAAAGGATAGACCAGATCTAAAAGTTGAAGTTCTAAATTGGAGAAGGGCCAATTTTGACGATATTAGGCATGAATTTTCGAGAGCTGACTGGGGGCAGATGTTCGCAGGTAAAGGGACGGCTGGAAAATGGGAAGCCTTCAGAAATGAGATAACAAGAATCCAGAGAAAGTATATTCCTGTCAGGGTGAAAGGAAAGGCAGGTAGGTATAGGGAATGCTGGATGACTAAAGAAATTGAGAGTTTGGTTAAGAAAAAGAAGGAAACATATGTCAGGTATAGACAGGATAGATCGAGTGAATCCTTCGAAGAGTATAAAGGAAGTAGGAGTATACTTAAGAGGGAAATCAGGAGGGCAAAACGGGGACATGAGATAGCTTTGGCAAATAGAATTAAGGAGAATCCAAAGGGTTTTTACAAATATATTAAGGACAAAAGGGTAACTAGGGAGAGAATAGGGCCCCTGAAAGATCAGCAAGGCGGCCTTTGTGTGGAGCCACAGAAAATGGGGGAGATACTAAATGAGTATTTTGCATCAGTATTTACTGTGGAAAAGGATATGGAAGATATAGACTGTAGGGAAATAGACGGTGACACCTTGCAAAATGTCCAGATTACAAAGGAGGAAGTGCTGGATGTCTTGAAACGGTTAAAGGTGGATAAATCTCCAGGACCTGATCAGGTGTACTCGAGAACTCTGTGGGAAGCTAGAGAAGTGATTGCTGGGCCTTTTGCTGAGATATTTGTATCATCGATAGTCACAGGTGAGGTGCTGGAAGACTGGAGGTTGGCAAACATGGTGCCACTATTTAAGAAGAGGGGAAGGACAAGCCAGGGAACTATAGACCAGTGACCCTGACCTCGGTGGTGGGCAAGTTGTTGGAGGGAATCCTGAGGGACAGGATGTACATGTATTTGGAAAGGCAAGGACTGATTCGGGATGGTCAACATGGCTTTGTGCGTGGGAAATCATGTCTCACAAACTTTATTAAGTTTTTTGAAGAAGTAACAAAGAAGATTGATAAGGGCAGAGCAGTAGATGTGATCTATATGGACTTCAGTAAGGCGTTCGACAAGGTTCCCCATGGGAGACTGATTAGCAAGATTAGATCTCATGGAATACAGGGAGAACTAGCCATTTGGATACAGAACTGGCTCAAAGGTAGAAGACAGAGGGTGGTGGTGGAGGGTTGTTTTTCAGACTGGAGGCCTGTGACCAGTGGAGTGCCACAAGGATCGGTGCTGGGTCCTCTACTTTTTGTCATTTACATAAATGATTTGGATGCGAGCGTAAGAGGTACAGTTAGTAAGTTTGCAGATGACACCAAAATTGGAGGTGTAGTGGACAGTGAAGAGGGTTACCTCAGATTACAACAGGATCTGAACCAGATGGGCCAATGGGCTGAGAAGTGGCAAATGGAGTTTAATTCAGATAAATGCGAGGTGCTACATTTTGGGAAAGCAAATCTTAGCACGACTTATACACTTAATGGTAAGGTCCTAGGGAGTGTTGCTGAACAAAGAGACCTTGGAGTGCAGGTTCATAGCTCCTTGAAAGTGGAGTTGCAGGTAGATAGGATAGTGAAGAAGGTGTTTGGTATGCTTTCCTTTATTGGTCAGAGTATTGAGTACTGGAGTTGGGAGGTCATGTTGCAGCTGTACAGGACATTGGTTAGGCCACTGTTGAAATATTGTGTGCAATTCTGGTCAGTTAGATTCCAGTCTATAACTCACTTCTGGGTATCTGTTATTCTGTAAATGCACTACCTCGAACCTTCCATTAGATTCCAGTCTGTAACCCCCTCAAGGGTAACTGTTATTCTGTATACAAACCACCCTGAACCCCTTCATTAGATTCCAGTCTATAATTCAATCGTGGGTATTTGTTTTTCTATATATTAACCACTCCAAAGCCCTCAATTATATTCCAGTGTGTAACTCACTGCCAGGTATCTGTTATTCTGTATATAAACCACCCTGAACCCCTCGATTAGATTCCAAGCTGTAACTCAATACTGAATATATGTTATTCTTTCTATAAACCACCCAAAATCCCTCAAACAGATTCCAGTACATAACTCACTCATGGATATCTGTTATTCTGTATATTAACACCTCAATAACCCCAATTCGATTTCAGTCTGCAACTCACTTCCAGATATCTGTTATTCTAATTTAGGGAAGAAATTGCTGGGCCTATAACAGAAATATTTGCCTCATCTATAACTATGGGTGAGGTGCTGGAGCACTGGAGGGTGGATAATGTTGTGCCTTTATTTAAGCAAGTCTATCAGGAGAAGTCTGGAAACTGTCGATCTGTGTCTGACATCTGTGGTGGGTAAGTTGTTGAAGGTGCATTTGGAGAGGCAAGGACTGATTCGGGATAGTCAACATGGCTTTATGTGGGGAACTCCTGACTCAGAAACTGGATTGAGTTTTTTTATTATTGAAGTAGCCAAATGGATTGAAGAGAGCAGAGTAGTAGCTATTGTTCACAAAAACATTTGCAAAGCCTTTGACAAGGTTCCACGTGGTAATCTGGTTAGTAAAGTTGGATCACATGGGTTTCAGGAAGAGCTTGCCAATTGGATACAAAACGAACTTGTCAGTCGGAGACAGAGGGTGGTGGTGGGGGGTAGTTTTTCAGACTGGAGGCCAGTGACCAGCGGTGCCCAGGAATGGGTGCTTGTCTGCTTTTGTTTGTCGTTCATATAAACGATTTGGATGAGGAAATTGGAAGCGTGGTTAGTAAGTTTGTAGATGACATCAACATTGGTAGCATAGAGGATAGTGAAGAAGGATATCTAAGATTACACAGCAATCTTGATCAATTGATTAAAAGATTGAGGAGTGGCAGATGGAGTTTAATCTGGATAAATGCGAAGTATTGCATTTTGGTAAAACAAATAGGGCAGACTGTATACCGTTAATAGTAAAGCCCTGGCGAGTGTTGTGGAACAGGAAGACAAAGGGGTTTAAGGACATAATCCTTTGAAATTTGAGTCACAGGTAGACAGGGAGGTTAACAAGGCATTTAGCACACGAGCCTTCATTGCTCAGACCTTTGCATTTGGAGTGTAGGAGTTGTGTGAAATGAGCCACCAGAGGAAGTGGTACATACAGGGATTTTGAGAAGTACATGAATAGCAAAGGTTTAGAGAGATTGGGACCAGTATAGTTTTGGAAAGGCAGCGTGGACCAGTTGGTCCAAAGAGTCTGTTTCCATGCTCTAGGACTCTATGAATCTAGATAAAACACCCTGAACCCCTTGATTAGATTCCAGTCTGTAACTCCCTCCCGGGTATCTGTCATTCTGTATATAAACCCCACCCCGAACTCCTCGATTAGATTCCAGTCTGTAACTCCCTCCCCGGGGTATCTGTTATTCTGTATATAAACACCACCCTGAACCCCTCGATTAGATTCCAGTCTGTAACCCCCTCCTGGGTATCTATTATTCTGTATATAAACCAGCCTGAACCCCTCAGTTAGATTCCAGTCTGTAACTCCTTCCTGGGTATCTGTTATTCTGTATATAAATCACCTGAACCCCTAGATTAGATTCTAGTCTGTAACTCACTCCCGGGGAGCTGTTATTCTGCATATAAACAACCCCAAACTCCTCAATTAGATTCCAGTCTGTAACTCATTCCTGGGGATCTGTTATTCTGTATATAAACCATCCCGAACCCATTGATTAGATTCCAGTCTGTACCTCTCTCCCGGGTATCTGTTATTAAAGAACAGAGAAAATTTACAGCCCAGGAACAGGCCCTTCAGCCCTCCAAGCCTGAGCTGATCCAAATGTACTGTCTAAACCTGTCGCCCAATTCCTAACCATCTGTATCCCTCTGCTTCCCACCTACTCCTGCATCTGTCCAGACGCATCTTAAATGAATCTACCGTACCTGCCTCTACCACCTCTGCTGGCAACGCATTCCAAACACCCACCACCCTCTGTGTGAAGTACTTGCCACGTGTATCCCCCTTAAACTTTCCACCTCTCACCTTGAAAGCATGACCTCTCATTATTGAATCCTTCACCCTGGGAAAAAGCTTATCTCTATCCACCCTGTCTACACCCTTCATGATTTTATAAACCTCAATCAGGTTCCCCCTCAATCTCCTTTTTCTAATGAAAATAAACCTAACCTACTCAACCTCTCTTCATAGCTAGCACCTTCCATACCAGGCAACATCCTCGTAAACCTTCTCTGCACCCTCTCCAAAGCGTCCACATCCTTTTGGAAACGTGGCGACCAGAACTGTACACAGTATTCTCAATGCAGCTGAACCAATGTCTTGTACAATGTTAACATGACTTACCAGCTCCTATACTCAATACCATGTCCAGTAAAGGCAAGCACACCATATGCCTTCTTGACCACTCTATCCACCTGTGCAGCAACCTTCAGGGTACAATGGACCTGCACTCCCAGATCTCTCTGCCCATCAACTTTTCCTAAGCTCTTCCGTTCATTGTATAATTCACTCTAGAATTAGACTTGCCGAAATGCATCACCACACATTTGTCTGGATTGACCTCCATCTGCCACTTTTCCACCCAACTCTCCAGTCTATCTAAATCCTCCTGTATTCTCTGACAGTCCCTTATGCTTTCTGCTACTCCACCAATCTTCGTGTCATCTGCAAACTTGCTGATCAGACCAACAGTGCCCTCTTCCAGATCATTTATGTATATCACAAACAACAGTGGCCCCAACACTGACCCCTGTGGAACACCACTGGTCACCTTTCTCCATTTCGAGAAACTCCCTTCAACTACTACTCTCTGTCTCCTGTTGCCCAACCAGTTCTTTATCCACCTGCTAGAACACCCTGCACACCATGTGACTTCACTTTCTCCATTAGTCTACAATGGGGAACCTTATCAAACGCCTTACTAAAGTCCATGTATATGACATCAACAGCCCTTCCTTCATCTATCAACTTGGTCACTTCTGTATATAAACCACGCTGAACCCTTCAATTTGATTCTAGTTTGTAACTCATAGAACACAGAACATTACAGCGCAGTACAGCACGGTGGCACAGTGGTTAGCACTGCTGCCTCACAGCGCCAGAGACCTGGGTTCAATTCCTACCTCAGGCGACTGACTGTGTGGAGTTTGCACGTTCTCCCCGTGTCTGCGAGGGTTTCCTCCGGGTGCTCCGGTTTCCTCCCACAGTCCAAAAATGTGCAGGTCAGGGTGAATTGGCCATGCTAAATTGCCCATAGTGTTAGGTAAGTGGTAAATGTAGGGGAATGGGTCTGGGTGGGTTGCTCTTTGGCGGGGCGGTGTGGACTTGTTGGGCAGAAGGGCCTCTTTCCACACTGTAAGTAATCTAATCAGTACAGGCCCTTCTGCCCTCAATGTTGCGCTGACCTGTCATACTAATCTGAAGCCCATCTAACCTATACTATTCCATGTATGTCCATATGCCTGTCCAATGCCCTTAAAGTTGGTGAGTCTACTGCTGTTGCAGGCAGTGTGTTCCACGTCCCTACTACTCTCTGACTAAAGAAACTCCCTCTGACATCTGTCCTATATCTATCACCCCTCAATTTAAAGCTATGCCCCCTCATGCTCGCCATCCCCATCTGAGGGGAAAGTCTCTCCCTGTCCACCCTATCTAACCCTCTGATTATCTTATATGTCTCTATTAAGTCACCTCTCAACCTTCTTCTCTCCAACAAAAACAGCCTCAAGTCCCTCAGCCTTTCCTCATAAGACCTTCCCACCATACCAGGCAACATCCCAGTAAATCTCCTCTGCACCCTTTCCAAAGCTTCCACATCCTTCCTATAATGCGGTGACCAGAACTATACACAATACTCCAAGTGCGGCCGCACCAGAGTTTTGTACAGCTGTAGCATAACCTCATGGCTCTGAAACTCAATCCCTCTACCAATAAAAACCAACTCACCGTGTGCCTTCTTAACAACCCTATCAACCTGGGTGGCAACTTTCAAGGATCTGTGTACCTGGACACTGAGATCTCTCTGCTCATCTACACTACCAAGAATCTTACCATTAGCTCAGTACTCCTGTTACTCCTTCCAAAGTGAATCACCTCACACTTTTCCACATTAAACTCCATTTGCCACCTCTCAGCCCAGCTCTGCAGCTTATCTATGTCCCTCTGTAACCTGCAATATCCTTCTGCATTGTTCACAACTCCATCGACCTTAGTGTCATCCACAAATTTACTAACCCATCCTTCTATGCCCACATCCAAGCCATTTATAAAAATGACAAACAGCAGTGGCCCCAAAACAGATCCTTGCAGTACCCCACTGGTAACTGAACTCCAGGATGAACATTTCCCATCAACCACCACCCTCTGTCTTCTTTCAGCTAGCCAATTTCTGATCCAAATCACCCTCAATCCCATGTCTCCATATTTTGTACAATATCCTACCATGGGGAACCTTATCAAACACCTTACTGAAATCCATATACACCACATCAACTGCTTTACCCTCATCCACCTGTTTGGTCCCGTTCTCAAAGAACTCAATAAGGTTTGTGAGAGATGACCTACCCTTCACAAAACTGTGCTGACTATCCCTAATCAAATCATTCCTCTCTAGATGATTATAAATCCTATCTCTTATAACCTTTTCCTACAGTTTACCCACAACCAAAGTAAGGGTCACTGGTCTATAATTACAGGGTTGTCTCTACTCCCCATCTTGGACAAGGGAACATTTGCTAACCTCCAGTTTTCTGGCACTATTCCTGTAGACAATGATGACATAAAGATCAAAGCCAAAGGCTCAACAATCTCCTCTCTTGCTTCCCAGAGAATCTGAGGGTAAATCCCATCGAGCCCAGGGGATGTATCTATTTTCACACTTTCCAGAATTGTTAACACCTCCTCCCTGTGAACCTCAATCCCATCTAGTCTAACAGCCTGTATCTAAGTAATCTCCTCAACAATATTGTCTTTTTCCTGTGTGAATACTGACAGAAAATATTCATTTAGCATTTCCCCTATCTCCTCTGACTCCATGCACAACTTCCCACTACTGTCTTTGATTGGCCCTAATCTTACCCGAGTCATTCTTTAATTCCTGATCTGCCTATAGAAGGCTTTAGGGGTTTTCCTTGATCCTATCCACCAACAACTTCTCATGTCCCCTCCTGGCTCTTGTTAGCTCTCACTTTAGGTTCTTCCTGACTAATTTGTAACTCTCAAGCACCCTAACTGAGCCTTCATGTCTCATTCTAACATAAACCTTCTTCTTCCTCTTTACAAGAGATTCAATTTCTTTAGTAAACCACGGCTCCCTCACTCAACCACTTCCTCCCTGCCTGACAGGTACATACTTATCAAGGACACAAAGTAGCTGTTCCTTGAATAACTCCACATTTCATGTGTGTCCATCCCCTGCAGTTTCCTTCCCCATCCTGTGTATCCTAAATCTTGACTAATCGAATCATAATTGCCTTTTACCCAGCTATAACTCTTGCCCTGCAGTGTATACCTATCCCTTTCCCTCACTAAAGTAAACGTAACCGAATTGTGATCACTATCAGCAAAGTGCTCACCTCCCTCCAAATCTAACACCTGGCCGGGTTCATTACCCAGTACCAAATCCAATGTGGCCTCTCCCCTTGTTGGTCTGTCTACATACTGTGTCAGGAAACCCTCCTGCACACATTGGACAAAAACTGACCCATCTATAGTACTTGAACTATAGTATTCCCAATCAATATTTGTATTTGTTATTCTCTATATAAACCACCCTGAACCCCTCGATTAGATTCCAGTGTGTAATCTTTCCTGGCGATCTGAGTCTGTATATAATCCCCGGAAAACCCAGAGGTTGAGGTGGACCTGAAGAAGGGTTCCACTTGAAATGTCGACTTCTCCACTTCCTGATGCTGCCTGCCTCGCTGTGTTTCCCCAGTCTCCTGCCTGTCCCTCCTGATGCTGCCTGCCTTGCTGTGTTCCCCCAGCCTCCTGCCTGTCCCTCCTGATACTGCCTGCCTTGCTGTGTTCTCCCAGTCTCCTGCCTGTCCCTCCTGATGCTGCCTGCCTTGCTGTGTTCCCCCAGCCTCCTGCCTGTCCCTCCTGATACTGCCTGCCTTGCTGTGTTCTCCCAGCCTCCTGCCTGTCCCTCCTGATGCTGCCTGCCTTGCTGTGTTCCTCCAGCCTCCTGCCTGTCCCTCCTGATGCTGCCTGCCTTGCTGTGTTTCCCCAGCCTCCTGCCTCTCCCTCCTGATGCTGCCTGCCTTGCTGTGTTTCCCCAGCCTCCTGCCTCTCCCTCCTGATGCTGCCTGCCTTGCTGTGTTCCCCCAGCCTCCTGCCTGTCCCTCCTGATGCTGCCTGCCTTGCTGTGTTTCCCCCAGCCTCCTGCCTGTCCCTCCTGATGCTGCCTGCCTTGCTGTGTTCCCCCAGCCTCCTGCCTGTCCCTCCTGATTTATATGAAACAGTCCTCATTGGTGATAATGATGTCTAAGTGGTTACCCTGCAACATCAGCCCCAGAATGTGAACTGTACTTTAATCCTCTTCACTCCAGCCTCAGTCCTGACTTACAGAAACACTGTACTTGCAAAATAACACAGGATACCAGTAAAAGGAACAAACATGAAATTACTCTGAGGGAAGAGCAAATTCAATCAAAAGGTGAAGGATGAAGAATTTCATTCCAACAGTAAAAATAGCTTTGAAATGAAAGTTGGAATGGTTGAAGAGGGGAGCACTTGCTGTCATGTTGTACTTATTTAACATTGTTAAGTAAATCATTGGATCATTGTCACATTGCTGCCTGTGGGATCTTGCTTTGTTTTTCACAGTCAGTGTATGATGGAGAAAAAAAGAGTAGGAAGGGACAGAATCGGCTGCTTCTCGAAACAATGGCCTCTCCCATCCTGTGCCTTTTGGGGAAAATGGAGGTCTTCCACGATTCGTTTATTATAATGAGGGTCATACTCTTTCTGCCCTTTAGAGATGGAATGTGCCAATCTTGCCTGGAATAGCCTACGTGTGACTCCAGACCCTCGGCAGTGTGTCTGATTCTGAGCTGCCCCCTGAGTAATAAAGACTGACCCTGTCCAATACCATGGAGTGGGTCAGCTGTTCCCCAAACTGTGTAACTCCCAGTCCCATTTTCACTAAAACAGTGGAGACTACCTTGTGATTTCTCCCTGATTGTGTTGTACTGTGAGAACAGCAAAGAAATTATCAGGATCACTGCAGAGAAAGTGATCCATAGGTTGGACCAGGACAATGAGCCCAACTTTCAAAGTCAAGCCAGGGTCGAGCTGATATTCAGCAGTACCTTCTGAAATGGAGCAGAAATCAGGAAACCAGGAATGGTCTCAAACCCTCCCACTCACCTGTCCCCAAAACCCCCAAAAATATACTGCAGATGCTCAGGATTAATTGGAGTTTACAAATTCATGATTGCTAATTGTTCTTTAATTGACTGGTCTCCTCATATACCTCTGTCACTTGTCACTGGCCACTCGGGTGTTTTTCATATATAAAAAAATAAACAGGGAATTAAGGGCAGTGCTTGTCACTGGCCACTCGGGTGTTTTCCCTATCTTCCTGGTGGTGGAAATCGAATAAAGATTCATGCACTTTGTGTCTTTCACTGTGTCTCACACCTGCACACACACACCATGGGTGCTGGGGAAAAAATAAGCACTACCGCAGTTAGGCGGTAGTGTGGGGGTTAAATTTTAAAAAAAGAAAAAAAAATATATATACCTCTGTCACTGATTCAGGAGGGGGTTAAATGGTGTCCTCCTGTTGCTATAGTCTTTGTTTGGTTGAGAGGGAGTTAATTGAGGAAGTAGTTAACTGGATGTGATTTGCCTTCTGTCTTTGTAGCTCCCTGGTGAACAATTATTATATATAAGAGATGTCACTTTCCGAGGAGCCTGAGATCGAACAGCCTCTGAAATGCAGAGTGTATCGATTTCACATCCAGCACAGAAACAAAGACCTGGCTAAGGATGTTGTCTTTATCAGTTTCCACTTGTTACAGTGACAGATATCAGGATCAGCGGGGAAGCTGTATCTGAACTCATTGCTGGCATCAAGCAAATGTGTCCAGCCAATTCTGCCGAGTCAGCAGCCAGTCTCAAACCCTGCCTTGGGACAATCACCAAACAATCCATGTGTTTAGAAGCTGCCTCAAAAGGATCACATCCAGGGCAAAGTGATCAAGTGTAAGGATTAGTCAGTTCAAACATTACCAATTTATCACAATGCTCCATGTGTCAGTGCGATCAATCTCACAGCTCAGTGTGAGTGTGTGTGTGTGTATGAGTGTGTGTGTGAATGTGTGTGGGTGTGTGGGTGAGTGTGTGAGTGGATGTGTGTGAGTGTGGGGGTGTGGCTGTGAGTGTGGGGGTGTGGGTGTGAGTGTGGGTGTGGGTGTGAGTGTGGGTGTGGGTGTGTGTGTGAGTGTGTGGGTGTGTGAGTGTGGGTGTGGGTGTGTGGGTGTGTGTGGGTGTGTGTGGGTGTGTGTGAGTGTGTGGGTGTGTGGGTGTGTGGGTGTGTGAGTGTGGGTGTGTGTGTATGTGAGTGTGTGGATGTGTGGGTGTGTGTGAGTGTGTGGGTGTGAGGGTGTGTGTGTGTGAGTGTGTGTGAGAGTGTGTGAGAGAGTATGTGAGTGTGTGTATGCGAGTGTGGGTGTGTGTGTGTGTGTGAGAGAGAGTGTGTGTGTGTATGTATGTATGTGAGTGTGTGTGTGAGTGGAGACTCTGACCTGTCACTTCCTGATCCAGGAGATTGTACAATCCCTCTGCACCAATGCACATCGTGGAGCCGACAGGCAGCAATCTACCTGACACTGTCCCATCCCGACACGATGGGGTATTCACCCCTCAGAGCATCACCGGCAAGTCAGGCATTCGCAGCTGGTGACACGGTGATCACCAGGAACTGCAGCCAACACTGTGACACCTTCACATTCAAAACCACAAGAGAAAGGTTTTAACACAACCTCCTGGAAACAGTAACCCCTCCCCCACACACACCCCTAACTACCCCCTCACCCACCCCCTCACCCACACCCCTAACCACCCCCTCACCCACACACCTAACCACCCCCTCACACACACCCCTAACCACCCCCTCACCCACCCCCTCACCCACACCCCTAACCACCCCCTCACCCACACCCCTAACCACCCCCTCACACACACCCCTAACCACCCCCTCACCCACACCCCTAACCACCCCCTCACACACACCCCTAACCACCCCCTCACACACACCCCTAACCACCCCCTCACCCACCACCTCACCCATACCCCTAACCACCCACTCCACCACACACACCCCTAACTACCCCCTCACCCACACCCCTAACCACCCCCTCCACCCCACCCCAACACACACCCCTAACCACCCCGTCACCCACACCCCAACCACCCCCTCACCCACACCCCTAACCACCCCCTCTACCCCACCCCCCACACACACCCGTAACCACCCACTCCCCCACAAACACCCCTAACCACCCCCTCACCCACACCCCAACCACCCCCTCACCCACACCCCTAACCACCCCCTCTACTCCACCCCCAACACACACCCCTAACCACCCCCTCACCCACTCCCCACACACACCACTAACCACCCCCTCACCCACACCCCCACACACCCCTAACCACCCCCTCATCCACCCTCCCCACACACCCCTAACCACCCCCTCATCCACCCTCCCCACACACCCCTAACCACCCCCTTACCCACACCCCTAACCACCCCCTCTACCCCACCACCAACACACATCCCTAACCACCCCCAACACACACCCTTAACCACCCACTCCCCCACACACACCCCTAACTACCCCCTCACCCACACCCCTAACCACCCCCTCTACTCCACCCCCAACACACACCCCTAATCACCCCCTCACCCACCCTCCCCACACACCCCTAACCACCCCCTCACCCACACCCCACACACATCCCTAACCACCCCCTCCACCCACACCCACCACACACACCCCTCACCCACACCCTCACCCACACCCCCACACACACTGCTAACCACCCCCTCACCCACCCCCAACACACACCCCTAACCACCCTCTCACCCACACCCCAAACACACCCCTAACCACCCCCTCCCCCACACCTCCACACACACACCTAACCACAACTCACCCATACCCCACACACCCCTAACCACCCCTTCACCCACACCCCCCACACACCCCTAACCACCCCCCCCAAAACACACACCTAACCACCCCCTCACCCACACCCCCACAGACACTCCTAACCACCCCCTCACACACACACCCACATAACCCCCATAACCATCCCCCACACACACCCCTAACCACCCTCTCACCCACACCCCCACACACACCCCTAACCACCCCCTCACACATACCCCACACACACCCCTAACCACCCTCTCACCCACGCCCCCACACACACCCCTAACCAACCCCTCACACACACCCCACACACACTCCCCAAACTACCCCCTCACCCACACCCCCCACACACACCCTTAACCATCCCCTCCAACCCCCCAACACACACCCCTAACCACCCCCACACCCACACCCCACACACACACCACTAACCACCCCTTCTCCCTACTTCCCCACACCCCTAACCACCCCCTCCCCCACACACACACACCCCTAACCACCCCCTCACCGACCCCCCCACCCCCCTAACCACCCCCTCACCGACCCCACCCCCACCCCCCAACACCCCTAACCACCCCTGATGAAGGGTTTTGGGCTGCTGTACTTTTCCAGCACCACACTCTCGCCCCCCCCCCCCCAGTACCACCATATCCAGGGATGGTGATGGTGGGGTCTGGGACATTGTCTGTAAGGTAGGATTCTGTCGCTATGACTATATCAGGCTGTTGCTGGATGAGTCGGTGAGACAGCTCTTCCAATGTTGGCACTAGCCCCCAGATGGCAGTGAGGAGGACACTGCAGGGTCAGACAGGGCTGTTTCTGCCGCTGTCTTTTCCCATACCTGGGTCGATGCCAGGTGATAAAGCCAATTAATTTGATATCTCTGATTCACTGCCTGTTCATGGAACCATCCAGATGCCTCTTAAATGTTGCCAACTTACCTGGTTCCACCACCTCCTCTGGCATTGCGTTCCAGGCTCCTACTACTCTCTGCATGAAAAACTTCTTGCGTACATCTCCCTTAAACTTCCCCCCCCACCCCCCACCCCCATCTTGAACCTGTGCCCGCTCGTAATTGAAACTTCAACCCTGGGAAAAAGCCTCTGACTATCCAACCTATCTATGCCTCTCATAATTTTGCAGACCTCTATCAGGTCTTGTCTCAGCCACCCTCTTTCCAGTGAAAACAATCCTAATCGAGTCAATGCCCTTGATACCAGGAAACTTCTCTGCACTCTGTCTCCAAAGCTTTCACGTCCTTCTGGCAACGTGGCGACCAAAACCGCACACGATACTCCAAATGCGGCCTAACAAGAGTTTTATATAGCTGCAAAGTGATTTGCCACCTCTGTACTCCATGCACCGGATGATGAAGGCAAGTATACCATATGCCTCCTTAATCACCATGGCCACTTGTGTTGCCACTTTTCGGGAGCTGTGGACCTACACGCCCAGATCCATCTGTATGTTAATGTTCCTGCCGTTTACAGGATAATTCACACCAAAATTTGATCCTCCAAAATGCGTCACCTTAATTTTGGAGACACCTTGTTCCAGACAACAGGTCCCAGGCCATCAACCCTTCCAATGGGGTCAGTTGGTGGAGATACCTCAATGTCCCTCAAAGCTCATCAAGAAAATCAACTGAACATCACTGCAAATGCTTTGCCCCCCCCCCACCCCACACCCCCCCCCAACACACACACACACTCACACACACACACTCTCACACACACACACACAGTCACACACACACACACACACACACACACACAGTCACACACACACACAGTCACACACACACACTCACACACACAGTCACACACACACTCACACACACACACTCACACACACACACACACACTCACACACACACAGTCACACACACACTCACACTTTTAATATTCACTCATGAGACATGGGTGTCACTGGCTGGGTCAGTATTTATTCCCCGTCCCTAGTTGCCCCTTGAGAAGGTGGGGGTGAGCTGCCTTCTTGAACCGCTGCAGTCCATGTGCTGTGGGTAGACCCACAATGTCCTTAGGGAGGGAATTCCAGGATTCTGACCCAGTGACACTGAAGGAACGGTGATATATTTCCAAGTCAGGATGGTGAGGGGCTTGGAGGGGAACTCACAGGGGGTGGTGTTCCCATGGATCTGCTGCCCTTGTCCTTCTAGATGGAAGTGGGTGTGGGTTTGGATCGTGCTGTCTGAGGATCTTTGGGAATTCTAAGGAATTTCTGCAGTGCACCTTGTAGATGATACAAGCTGCTGTTACTCAACGTTGGTGGTGGAGGGAGGGGATGGTTGAGAGGGTGAGAGAAGAGTTTTTATTGGTCGTTTCTACCACATACAATTGATGCAAAAACCAGACAGTGTTCCTCTAGGACCGAGGTGCTACATGGACAGCACAAACTACATGATCATACAAAGGCTGGTGTAAAGTGTATAAGAAGGGCAAAACACACACATTCCAGTCTAACAGAAGGATGATAAATAATAGACATTTTTCCAGCAGCAATTTGAAGTCAGATGGGAAAGAGTCCGATCATACTGTGTTAAGGAGCCTGATGTTTTGGGGAAGAAACTATTGCACAGTCTGGCTCTGAGAGATTGAGTGCTCTGGTATCTTCTGCCAGATGGCAGGAGGGAGAAGAATTTGAGCAGGGCCTTCCACCATGCTATTAGCCTTTCGGATGCAGCGTGTGGTGTCAATGTCTGGAATGGAGGGAGGGAGATCCCAATGATCCTCTCAGCTGTCCTCACTATCCTTGTAGGGTCTTATAACTGGAGACTTTGTTTGTGGATGTGTTGCCAATCAAGTGGTCTGCTTTGTCCTGGATGGTGTTAAGCCTCTTGAGTGTTGCTGGAGCTGTACCCACCCAGGCTAGTGGGGAGTATTCCACCACACTCCTGTCTTGTGCCTTGGTGGACAGGCTTTGGGGATTCAGGAGGGAGTTATTCTCTGCAGAATCCCAGCCTCTGACCTGCTCTTGTAGCCACTGTGCTTACGTGGTGAATCCAGTTGAGTCTCTGGTCAATGGTAACCCCAGGATATCACTAGAGTGGGATTGAGTGAATGTCAAGGGGCGGTGGTTAGGTTTTGTCTTGTCAGAGATGGTCATTGCCTGGCATTTTTGTGGCATGAATGTTACTTGCCACTTGTCAGCCCAAACCTGGATATTGTCCAGATCTTGTTGCATTTGAACATGAATTGCTTCAGTATCTGAGGAGTCACGCATGGTACTGAACATCACAGAGAGTGAACATCCCCACTCCTGACAAATAGCAAAGAGTAACTTCACCTCAATCCTCTATACTTAACTTTGAGCCAAATCTGTGCAATGTTCCTCAGCAATAACATGCTTAACCACAGGCAATGTAGTGTCTGCACAGCGTGAGCAACTAACTCTCCCATTTCTCTCTCTCTCTCGCCTGCACACTGACCATCCCAGAATCATTTCCTTTCTCTCAAATCACTCAATGTTCAAAAGCTGCTACAAGTTATTATATAAAATGCCCTCCAAACATTTGATCAAACACTGGGTTTTTTTTTACAAGGACTTCATCTGAGCAGAGCCTGAGGCCAGTGTTCTAATTATCAATCTTCCACAGGAAATCTAATTGAAAGTCAGGACAGTGAGATAGTTCACTAGTGGTTGGAGGAAATGGAATGGGTTTCTTTCAAAGGCAAAAAATAGATGTTTGAGTTATGTTCAAATCCAGGCTCTTTGTCAGAATCTGTCTGAACACACTCGCCCCAAATCCCAGTGCAGCCTCTGAACAGGAAGATCCACAATGATGAGATCTTTACCTTTTAACAGTAGAGAGAGAAATGTTGAGAACAAAAGAAGGCCACTAGATATTGCCATCAAACTGATCTCCCCAGGGGATTCACATATACACATACAAACTGGGGCCATCTGTTTCAGCCACCCAGGGTGGGGGGAGTGGGGGGAAGAGGAGGCCGTGACTGACTGTAACCCCCCTCCCCTCACCACACAGTGATCTCCACAGCACGGTGGGCAAGGCCAGCTCTCAGAGGATAATCTCATAACCGTCTGGGATTGTCAGTGCATTTAAACAGGGTCATGTTCTGGCACGAACACTTTCATATTCCTCTCTTTGTGACTGTCGTCATGTTTTCAGATTATCTGCAAGAGCTTGTCCACATACCAGACCCCAGTTCTGGTGGAAAGCTGCTCCCTGGAGGTTCCAGACAAAGGAGCACCAGATCCTACTCATAGAACACAGAACATTCCAGCGCAGTACAGGCCATTTGGCCCTCGATGTTACGCCAACCTGTGGAACCAATCTGAAGCCCATCTATCCCACACTATTCCATTCTCATCCAAATGTTTATCCAGTGACCATTTAAATGCCCCTAAAGTTGGTGAGTCTACTATTGTTGCAGGCAGTGTGTTTCACGCCCCTATTAGTGTCTGAGGAAAGAAACTCCCTCTGACATCTGTCCTATATCTATCACCCTTCAGTGTAAAGCTATGCCCTCTCGTGCTCGCCATGGAGCCCCTGCTCAGTTCTGACCCAGCCACACTGGGGAATAGCCTCAGCTGTAAAGGGACTGTCTCTCTCACTGGGAATGAACTATGTTTGAGCAGCAGTACTGGGTAGGCAGATGTCACAGTGCAAGGTCCTGTCACACTGCCATCTCTCAACAACAATAGCTTCACATCTCTGAGCACCACCATCCCAGCAATCTGTAACTCGATGCTGCAGCTGTCATATCTCAGTGACATGAGAGAGTGTCGAGCAGTAATCTCACTGAGAACCTCAATCTTTGAGTTCACCAAGCCTGCATCCTCAGCACACTCCTCTAGAGTGAGGGCTGAGACCGGGGTGGGGGAAGGGGTAGAGGGGAAGGGTGGGGGGAGGGGAGAAGGTACTGGGACAGGACAGTGAGGTATTGTGGAATAACCTGGGTAAGGAAGTGAGGTGTTTATTTTGGGGAGATCAGGGGCTGAGGATTTGGACGCTACAACAAGAGGTACAACTTTAAAATTAGAGTCAGGGTCAGGGGTCGTGTCAAAAAGCATTTCCCCACACAAAGGTAATTGGGTATTCACTTCCTGTGCTGAGGGTTAGGGTTCATTGGAAGCTTCCAAACTAACCCAGGCTGGGTCAGTGGATTCTGGAATGTTGACCCAAGACAGACAAATATAATTAGATAACAATCAGTGATCCAGTCACTCAATACACTCGAGGAGTGTTGGTCACTTCCTCTGTTCCGAAAAAATCCTTTAATGGGGTAGAACACTCCAAACTATCAAAATGGGACACTATCACAGGAGCTATAGTGACAGGTTCACCATAGCTCAGTCTAAGCAGGAAGTTTTTAGGAGGAGAGAATGACGAACACATTTAGGAGGGAATGGCAGAGCCTGGAGCCTAATAGTGGAGCAATGGGAATCAAAGAAATATGTGGAATGAGAGGAACAGAGAGATGGTGGAAGGTCATAGCATCTGGAGAGGGTTATAGAACGGGGAGGACATGGTAGGGTTTAAAAACAACGATGAGGGTTTTAAAAATCAAATGTTACTTGATCTTCAATGAGCTAGTGAGCAGAGGAGCTTTGGTGGGAGTTCAGATGTGGGAGAGGAGACTAGACAGAGAATGATAGAGGAGTCAAGTCTGGAGGTAACAGAGGTTTGGAGGATGGGAGGCTGGTGATGTCACCGAGGTGGAAGAGATGATCTTAGAGACAGGTGAGAACAGAAACTCATCTCGGGTTTGGATATTGCACCCAGATAGTGAACAGACTGCTTTAACCTGGGCTGTTGGTTTGGGGGACTGGAGTCACAGATGTCACCTGAACCCCACAGACCCTCAATCTTGACTTTGTCTTTTCCTCTTGCAAATATCTTGTCTTTAATTTTCTAAATATCACAAGTGCAAAAGTATAGCCTGAAAATAGAACGAACCTCTGGTGAATTGGAGTGTGAACGCAACAATGCACAAGATAGAATCACCCAAAGATTGACAGATTTCAAAATCCCAATGACAGAGTGATCAGGGGATAGTGTGAGGGAGAAAGGGTATGAATTGGATCAGCAGCCATGATGGCTATTGAATGGTAGAGCAGACTGAATGGGCTGAATGGCCAACCCTGCTCCCTGTGTTCCAATTAGGGGCCAGCCTTGGGTGACTCTCTGTGTGGAGTTTGCACATTCTCCCCGTGTCTGCGTGGGTTTCCTCCGGGTGCTCCGGTTTCCTCCCACAGTCCAAAGACGTGCAGATCGGGTTAATTGGTCATGCTTAATTACCCGCAGTGTTCAGGGATGTGCAGGCTGGGTGGGTTAGCCATGGAAAAGCAGGGATACAGGGCTAGAGTAGGGAGTGGATCTGGGTGGAATGCTCTTCGGAAGGTTATTTTGGACCCGATGGGCTGAATGGCTTGCTTCCACACTGTAGGGATTCCATGATCCTATAAATTCTGTATGAGTTATGAATAATTCATCAACATGAGCTAAACACACCTCAACAATTGGCTGAGTCAGCCAGCACGGGCAATTTCTGGCCATTCCCAGCTGGTTAGGAACCTCCCCTTCCTATTCTCTTACCCCTGCCCCCCCCACCATCACCCCCACTCTGAGTCCCACTCCCCCCCACTACATTCTTGTACTTGCCTCCTCATATACTCCTATAAAATCAGTCATGAGTCAAACATTTCCAGTCACTCCCTTGTATCCATCCCAACCCCAGCCTCCCTTCTGAATCCATTCCTGGTTCCCAAATCCCCAAATCATTTACAAAATACTAAAGCTCAAACTCTCCCCTCTCTATCTACATTCACAGATTTACTCAACCCTCTCCCTGTACCCGTGACATCAGAGAATCAGAGACTTTAAATAAACCCATTCCTGTAACCCATTCCCCTTCCTCAAGTCCAAAGAACACCGATCTGTAAAAGCTTCAGAGATTTATGACCGAACTTCGGATCATTCGGGAGGCGGAGGGTGTAAGGGACTGTAGTTACAGGGAGGTAGTCTCACCTCAAGTACAGTAAAAAGGTTGGGTTACAGTCAGAGGACGAAAAGGGAACAAGCAGTCAGTGCAGGTGTCCCCTGTGGCCGTTCCCCTCAGTAATAAGTATACCGTTTCGGATACTGCTGCGGGGGATGACCTACCAGGGGAAAGCCATAGTGACCAGGTCACTGGCACTGAGCCTGGCTCTGTAGCTCAGAAGGGAAGGGGGGAGAATAGAAAAGCGCTAGTGATAGGAGACTTAATAGTTAGAGGAATGGACAGGTGATTTTTGGAGGAAGTTCTGGCTGTTTGCTTGTGGTATTACTGAGAGCTCTGGTGGTGGACTTTGATTAGTCTGGTCATCACACGCGATATGAAAATACCTGGAAATTGTGGTTGCGAATGCATTCCCGGAAGGTTTGCTGCCTCCCAAGTGCCAGAGTCCAGGATGTCTCTGATTGAGTCCACAAGATTCTGCAGAGGGAGGGTGCGCAGCAGAGGTCGTGGTGCACATTGGTACCAATCGCATAGCCAGGAAAAGGGACAAGGATCTTAAAAAGTGATTTCAGGCAGTTAGGTTGGAAGCTGAAAAGCAGGACGAGTAGAAGTAGTAATCTCAGGATTACTACCAGTTCCATGTGCTGGTGAGGCAAGGAATAAGGGGGGGGGGCGAGTGCAGCTGAATATGTAGGTAAAGGGTTGTTGCAGGAGAGAGGTCTTCAGATACGTAGATCATTGGGGTACCTTCTGGGGAAGGAGGGACCTGTACATAAAGGGCGGGTTGCATTTAAACTGGAGGGGCACCAATGTCCTGGATGGGAGATTTGATATTGCACTTCAGAAGGATTGAAACAAGTTTGGTAGGGGGATGGGAACTAGAGCTACAAATCAGAGAAGAAGGTAGTTGTTGAATGGGCAGAAATAGAATACAGAGAGTCTGTCAGGAAGGATACACAGTTGATGGGGCAAAAGGATGGTTAAAGTGTATCTGTTTCAATGCAAGGAGCGTCAGGAATAGGAGTGATGAACTTAGAGCATGGATCAGTACTTGGAACTCGGATGTTGTGGCCATAATGGAGACGTGGATTTCACAGGGAAGGGATGTTCCAAGGTTTGGATCTTTTAAAAAGAACATGAAGAGGGGTCATAGAGTCATAGAGATGTACAGCATGGAAACAGACCCTTCGGTCCAACCCGTCTATGCCGACCAGATATCCCAACCCAATCTAGTCCCACCTGCCAGCATCCGGCCCATATCCCTCCAAACCCTTCCTATTCATATACCCATCCAAATGCCTCTTAAATGTTGTAATTGTACCAGCCTCCACCACATCCTCTGGCAGCTCATTCCATACACGTACCACCCTCTGCATGAAAAAAATTGTCCCTTAGGTCCCTTTTATGTCTTCCCCCTCTCACCCTAAACCTATGCCCTCTAGTTCTGGACTTCCTGACCCCAGGGAAAAGACTTTGTCTATTTATCCTATCCATGCCCCTCATAATTTTATAAACCTCTATAAGGTCACCCCTCAGCCTCCGACGCTCCAAGGATAACAGCCCCAGCCTGTTCAGCCTCTCCCTGTAGCTCAAATCCTCCAACCCTGGCAACATCCTTGTAAATCTTTTCTGAACCCTTTCAAGTTTCACAACATCTTTCTGATAGGAAGGAGACCAGAATTGCACACAATATTCCAACAGTGGCCAAACCAATGCCCTGTACAGCTGCAACATGACCTCCCAACTCCTGTACTCAATCCTCTGACCAATAAAGGAAAGCATACCAAACGCCTTCTTCACTATCCAATCTGCCTGCGACTCCACTTTCAAGGAGCAATGAACCTGCACTCTTTGTTCAGCAACACTCCCTAAGACCTTACCATTAAGTGTATAAGTCCTGCTAAGATTTGCTTTCCCAAAATGCAGCACCTCGCATTTATCTAAATTAAACTCCATCTGCCACTTCTCAGCCCATTGGCCCATCTGGTCCAGATCCTGTTGTAATCTGAGGTAACCCTCTTCGCTGTCCAATACACCTCCAATTTTGGTGCCATCTGCAAACTTAGTAACTGTACCTCTTATGCTCACATCCAAATCATTTACATAAACGCCTTACTGAAGTCCATATCGATCACATCTACTGCTCTGCCCTCATCAATCTTCTTTGTTACTTCTTCAAAAAACTCAATCAAGTTTGTGAGACATGATTTCCCACGCACAAAGCCATGTTGACTATCCCGAATCAGTCCTTGCCTTTCCAAATACATGTACATCCTGTCCCTCAGGATTCCCTCCAACAACTTGCCCACCACTGAGGTCAGGCTCACCGGTCTATAGTTCCCTGGCTTGTCTTTACCATCCTTCTTAAACAGTGGCACCACGTTAGCCAAACTCCAGTCTTCCGGCACCTCACCTGTGACTATCGATGGTATAATTATCTCAGCAAGAGGCCCAGCAATCACTTCTCTAGCCTCCCACAGAGTTCTCGGGTACACCTGATCAGGTCCTGGGGGTTTATCCACCTCAACCCGTTTCAAGACATCCAGCACTTCCTCCTCTGTAATCTGGACATTTTGCAAGATGTCACCATTTATTTCCCTACAGTCTATATCTTCCATATCCTTTTCCACTGTAAATTTTCATGTCAAGTACTCATTTAGTATCTCCCCCATTTTCTGTGGTTCCACACAAAGATTGCCTTGCTGATCTTTGAGGGGCCCTATTCTCTCCCTAGTTACCCTTTTGTCCTTTATGTATTTGGTAAAAACAATGACTGCAGATGCTGGAAACCAGATTCTGGATTAGAGTGGTGCTGGAAAAGCACAGCAGGTCAGGCAGCATCTGAGGAGCAGGAAAATCGACGTTTCGGGCAAAAGCCCTTCATCAGGAATAGTAAAAACCCTTTGGATTCTCCTTAATTCTATTTGCCAAAGCTATCTCATGTCCCCGTTTTTCCCTCCTGATTTCCCTCTTAAGTATACTCCTACTTCCTTTATACTCTTCTAAGGATTCACTCGATCTATCCTGTCTGTACCTGACATATGCTTCCTTCTTTTTCTTAACCAAATCCTCAATTTCTTTAGTCATCCAGCATTCCCTATACCTACCAGCCTTCCCCTTCACCCTGACAGGAATATACTTTCTCTGGATTCTTGTTATCTCATTTCTGAAGGCTTCCCATTTTCCAGCCGTCCCTTTACCTGCGAACATCTGCCTCCAATCAGCTTTCGAAAGTTCTTACCTAATACCGTCAAAATTGGCCCTTCTCCAATTTAGAACTTCAACCTTTAGATCTGGTCTATCCTTTTCCATCACTATTTTAAAACGAATAGAATTATGGTCGCTGGCCCCAAAGTGCTCCCCCACTGACACCTCAGTCACCTGCCCTGCCTTATTTCCCAAGAGTAGGTCAAGTTTTACATCTTCTCTAGTAGGTACATCTACATACTGAATCAGAAAATTGGCTTATAAACACTTAACAAAATCCTCTCCATCTAAATCTTTAACACTATGGCAATTCCAGTCTATGAGAAAGTGAGGACTGCAGATGCTGGAGATCAGAGCTGAAAATGTGTTGCTGGAAAAGCGCAGCAGGTCAGGCAGCATCCAAGGAGCAGGAGAATTGACATTTTGGGCATGAACTCTTCCTGAAGAAGGGCTTGCGCCCGAAACGTCGATTCTCCTGCTCCTTGGATGCTGCCTGACCTGCTGCGCTTTTTTGGCAACACATTTTCAATCCCAGTCGATGTTTGGAAAGTTAAAATCCCCTACCATAACTACCCTATTATTCTTACAGATAGCTGAGATCTCCTTACAAGTTTGTTTCTCAATTTCCCTCTGACTGTTGGGGGATCTATAATACAATCCCAATAAGGTGATCATCCCTTTCTTATTTCTCAGTTCCACCCAAATAACTTCCCTGGATGTATTTCCGGGAATATCCTCCCTCAGAACAGCTGTAATGCTATCCCTTATCAAAAATGCCACTCCCCCTCCTCTCTTGCCTCCCTTTCTATCCTTCCTGAAGCATTTGTATCCTGGAACATTAAGCTGCCAGTCCTGTCCATCCCTGAGCCATGTTTCCGTAATTGCTATGATATCCCAGTCCCATGTTCCTAACCATGCCCTGAGTTCATCTGCCTTCCCTGTTAGGCCTCTTGCATTGAAATAAATGCAGTTTAATTTATTAGTCCTACCTTGTCCCTGCCTGCCCTGACTGTTTGACTCACTTCTGTTCTCAACTGTACCTGTCTCAGATCGATCTATTTCCTCACTATCTCCCTGGGTCTCCCCCCCCCACCTTACTAGTTTAAATCCTCCCGAGCAGCTCTCGCAAATTTCTCTGCCGGTGTATTGGTCCCATTCCAATTTAGGTGCAATCCATCCTTCTTGTACAGGTCACTTCTACCCCAAAAGAGATTCCAATGATCCAAAAATGTGAATCCTTCTCCCATACACCAGCTCCTCAGCCATGCATTCATCTGCTCTATCCTCCTATTCCTGCCCTCACTCGCTCGCAGCACTGGGAGTAATCCAGATATTACTACCCTTGAGGACCTCCTTTTTAAATTCCTGCCTAACTCTCTGTAATCTCCCTTCAGAGTCTCAACCTTTTCCCTTCCTATGTCGTTGGTTCCAATGTGGACAATGACATCCTGCTGGCCCCTCTCCCCCGTGAGAACATTCTGCACCCTCTCTGAGACATCCTTGATCCTGGCATCAGGGAAACAACACACCATTCTGCTTTTTCTCTGCTGGCCACAGAAACGTCTGTCTGTACCTCGGACTACAGAATCCCCTGACACAAGTGATCTCTTGGCGCCGATGTACCCTCGGTGCATTAGAGCCAGTCTCAATACCAGAAACTTGGCAGTTTGTGCTACGTTCCCCTGAGAATCCATCACCCCCTACATTTTCCAAAACATCATACCTGTTTGAAATGGGTATATCCACAAAAGACTCCTGCCCTAGGTGCCTACCTCTCTTACCTTTCCTGGAGTTAACCCATCTATGTGACTGTATCTGAGACATCCCCCCTTTCCTATAACTGCCATCCATCACATACTGTTGCTGTTGCAAATTCCTCATCGCTTCTATCTGTCTCTCCAACCGATCCATTCGATCCGATAAGATTCGCATCCAACAGCATTTATTGCAGATATAATCCACAGTAACCCTTAAACTCTCTTTAACCTCTCACACCTGACAAGAAGTACATATCACTGCAAAGACCAGTTTTGCTCCTTCACAATCTACAGACCCAGAAAATAACACCGTCTTATTCCTCTACAAACACTGCCCCAGGTTAAATTAATAGACATGGCTTATGTTTTAAGTTTAATCAAGAGACATATCTCCAAAAACATATAATCAAGAAAGAACCCACTCTACTCACTACTGCAGCCTTTCTGTTGGACAGACTTAAAACAACAATTAACTTATCTGATTCTGCGCTGTCAACTTCGCCCAAACTGGTTACTCCAAGATTAGTTGTGAATCAATGTCCAGCAATACATGAATTCAAACAGCGAAGGCAGTAACTGTGCAGGTGTTTTTTTTCTCTCTCCTGCAATGACCTCACCATGTACTTCCTTTGTCTGCTGTTCTCCCTTTTGCTGTTGTTTTGACCTTTTTTTTCCAAAATTCCAAAATAATGCAACAGCATATAAAACAGTAATTGCTGCTCCTGGAATTTGAGAAAATCACCTCCAGCACCTAAAGTACCTCAAAAAAGGAGCAGCTGTTACAGCCAGACATTTTTCCCATCCTCCATCTTGGATTACCCTGGGGTAAAAGAGGAGGGGGAGTAGCATTGTTAATGAGAGAGGACATCTCAGCTGCAGAGAAGGAGGTCATTGAGGAGAGTTTGTCTACAGAGTCAGTCTGGGTGGGAGTCATTAACTGGTAAGGAGCAGTCACTTTATTGCGTGTTTTGTATAGACCCCCCCCCACTTCCAATAGCAGCAGAGAGATGGAGGAACAGATTGGACAGCAGATCTCGGAAAGGTGCAGAAGTAACAGAGTTGTTGTTATGGGTGACTTCAACTTCCCCCAGTATTGATTGGAACCTCCTTAGTGCAGACAGTCTGGACAGAGCCGATTTTATCAGGTGTGTCCAGGAAGGATTTCTGACTCAATATGTCAATAGGCCGGCTAGGGGGGAGGCCACATTGGATTTGGTGCTAAAAGCGAGCCAGGCCCGGTGTCAGATCTCTCGGTGGGAGAGCATTTCGGTGACAGTGACCACAACTGCCTCACCTTTACCACAGCCATGGAGAGGGATAGGAACAGACATTATGGGAAGGTATTTGGGGTGGGGGAGGTATTAGACAGGAGCTGGGGAGTATAAACTGGAAACAATTGTTTCACAGGTAATAAACAACAGAAATGTGGAGGCTGTTTAAGGAGAACTTGTTGTAAGTGTTGGAGAAGGTCCCACTGAGACAGGCAAGGAATGGTAAGGTCAAGGAGCCTTGGATGACAAGAGACAAGGAGCTTCCTATAATTAGGAAAGCAAATGGAATTTCGTCCTTCATTGCTAAAGGGTTTAAAAGCAGGGAGGTTATGTTCATTTGTTCAATGGGTTTTCGAGAGAGTCTGAAGAGAGAGGGGAACAGAGTGGGGGGGGAGGAAAGATAATTCTTTGTAAAGATGGTAAAGAAAATCTGAAAGTGTGTGAGAACATCTGGGGATGAGTTGATGAGGAAATATTGAGAATGGAGTAAAGAATCTGGTCCTGCCTCTAGTTTCTTCATTCACCAATCAGCAATCAGGATTATAGCACCTCACTGTCTCCCTTCCTCTCAAAACCCTGCCCCTCCCCATCCCCTCCACGCCCTGTCATTAAAAATTACCATCCAATCATCAAGCTCCCATTCCCCTCCAAATCCCTTCAACATGGTCTCGTCTCTCCATCCTTTCCCAGGACTTCATGCTGGAATCTCTCCAACCAGCTGTCTGCACCAGTCAGTACTGAAACAGTTCCTCCCCACCGTACCAAACCCAAACCCCTCCCCCCCCTTCCCCCCCCCCACTACACCCCCCGTCTCTGGGTCCCTGTCTCTGTCTCTGTCCCTGTCTCTCTCCCTGTCCCTGTATCTCTCCCTGTCCCTGTGGGAAACGTTTCCCCTTGTTATTGTCACCATGGCTGCAGTCTTTAACATGGTGACCCCACCCTCCTCCAGCCCCTCTTCACCATCGTCCAACTGCTGTGACTGTTCTCGCTTGTGATTTCAAATAAACCTGTTGGGCTGTAACCTGTTGTGGTGTGATTTCTTAAACTCTTTTTTTACTGATAAAACTGTGAGGAGCAGAAAGCAGCCATTCAGCCCATCGAGTCTGCTCCACACGTCACCTGGTCCCATTCTCATTCTCACAGAGAATTCCCTGGTAACAGTTTCGTTTCCTCACCCCAACACCGTTCCCTGTGATACCCCGTGATCCATCCTAGGTCCCTCCTATTTCTCATCATCATCCTGCCTCGTAATGGTACCCTCCAAGACCATGTGACATTGCTGTGTTTGTCCATCGTGTGAGGGAGCCGTGGTTTAATAAGGAATTGGAATCCCTTGTTAAATGGAAGAGGGCGGCCTTTGTAAAGATGAGGCGTGAAGGTTCAATAGGGGCGATTGAGAGTTATAAGGTAGCCCGGAAGGACCTGAAGAGAGAGCTAAGAGCAGCAAGGAGGAGACATGAAAGGTCCTTAGTTGGTAGGATTAGGGAAAACCCTAAGGCTTTCTATAGGTATGTTAGGAATAAAAGAATGACTAGGGTAGGAATAGGTCCAATCAAGGATAGTAGTGGGAAGTTGCGTGTGGAGGCTGAAGAGATTGGGGAGGCACTGAATGAATACTTTTCGTCAGTATTCACTCAGGAACAGGACATTGTTGTCGATATGAATACTGAGGCACGAATAAGTAGAATGGATGGCTTTGAGATATGTAGAGAAGAGGTGTTGGAAATTCTGGCAAGGGTGAAAATAGATAAGTCCCCTGGGCCTGATGGCATTTATCCTAGGATTCTCTGGGAAGCAAGGCAGGAGATTGCAGAGCCATTGGCCTTGATTTTTGTGTCCTCTTTGTCTACAGGAGTAGTGCCAGAGGACTGGAGGCTAGCAAACGTGGTTCCCTTGTTCAAGAAGGGGAGTAGGGATAATCCTAGTAACTATAGGCCAGTGAGTCTCACTTCTGTTGTGGGCAAAGTCTTAGAGAGAATTGTAAGGGATAGGATTTATGCACATCTGGATAAGAATAATGTGATCAAGGATAGTCAGCATGGTTTTGTGAAGGGCAGGTCGTGCCTCACAAACCTTATTGAATTCTTTGAGAAGGTGACTAAGGAGGTAGATGAGGGGAAAGCGGTAGATGTGGTATATATGGATTTTAGTAAGGCGTTTGATAAGGTCCCCCATGGTAGGCTACTGCAGAAAATACAGAGATATGGCATTGAGGGTGAGTTGGAGGTTTGGATTAGGAATTGGCTGGCTGGAAGAAGACAGAGGGTGGTAGTTGATGGCAAAGGTTCATCTTGGAGTGCCGTCACTAGCGGTGTTCTGCAAGGATCTGTTTTGGGACCATTGCTGTTTGTCATTTTTATAAATGACCTGGAGGAAGGGTTAGAAGGTTGGGTGAGCAAGTTTGCGGATGATACGAAAGTCGGAGGAGTTGTAGACAGTGAGGAAGGATGTGGCAGGTTACAGCGGGATATAGAGAAGCTGCAGAGCTGGGCAGAAAGGTGGCAAATGGAGTTCAATGTGGCTAAGTGTGAGGTGATTCACTTTGGTAAGAGTAACAAAAAGATGGGGTACTGGGCTAATGGTCAGATACTTGGTAGTGTGGAAGAGCAGAGGGATCTTGGTGTCCATGTACACAGATCTCTGAAAGTTGCCACCCAGGTAAATAGTGCAGTGAAGAAGGCATATGGCGTACTGGCTTTTATTGGTAGAGGAATTGAGTTCCGGAGTCCTGAGGTCATGCTGCAGTTGTATAAGACTCTGGTGCGGCCGCATCTGGAATATTGTGTGCAGTTTTGGTCGCCATACTATAGGAAGGATGTGGAGGCACTGGAACGGGTGCAGAGGAGGTTTACCAGGATGTTGCCTGGCATGGTAGGAAGATCGTATGAGGAAAGGCTAAGGCACTTGGGACTTTTCTCATTGGAGAAAAGAAGGTTTAGGGGTGACTTGATAGAGGTGTACAAGATGATTGGGGGTTAGATAGGGTTGACAGTGAGAACCTTTTTCCACGTATGGAGTCAGCGATTACAAGGGGGCATAGCTTTAAATTAAGGGGGGGTAGATATAGGACTGATGTTAGGGGTAGGTTCTTCACTCAGCGAGTCGTAAGTTCATGGAATGCCCTGCCAGTAGCAGTAGTGGACTCTCCCTCTTTATGGGTATTTAAACGGGCATTGGATAGGTATATGGAGGATAGTGGGTTAGTGTAGGTTAGGTGGGCTTTGATCGGCGCAACATCGAGGGCCAAAGGGCCTGTACTGCGCTGTATTCTTCTATGTTCTATGTTCCATCTCTCCTTCCAATTCTCCAGCTCTCTGCCACCATCCCATGGTTCAATGGAGATCAAAGGGTTCATACCAGTTTATAATTATTCAGTACAGAAGAGACCATTTTGCCTACTGTGTCTGCACCAACAAAAACAACTCATTTCATTTCATGTTCTGATCCAAGTGGTTTCCTACCTGAACCCCCAATCCAGACCCCCACCCCTTGTCCCTGTCCCTGTTCCCTCGGGAGGTGTTTCCCAATGGGGATTGGGTGACTGTGCCATGTTTACATGTTGTCAAACTGTTAAACACAGCCCCTGTTCTGATCTCTGTGTAGCTCCCTCTCCCTGTGCTCTCAATCAGTGGAGTCCTTTCTTCTGCTGATGTTACAGGAAATTTACTCATTTCATCTTCAGATGTGTTGCTGTTGTCAAACCGCGATCCCTTCTCCAGTCCCTTATTGGTGTCTGTATTTTGGGCTGAGAGAGAGGAGATGGTCTCATGGTTTTGTCACTGGAATATTACTTGGGGGACCTGGGTTTAAAAGCATCTGATGTACATTGAACTCAACTTTCTTTAAAACCTAGAATTAAGTATGGAGTGATGAACACAATTATTGGGAAACCCACCTGCTTCACTAATGAAGGAAATCTGCTGTCCTTGCCTGATCTGGCCTACGTAATATGGCTGACTGGCACATGGGACCATTCGGGATGTCCAGGTAATGCTGACTGAGTGAGCTACACTGATATCCCATGAAAGAATAAAGAGGGAGAGATTTGTTCATTGGATTTTAAAACTATTTCAGATTCTTGATAATGTTGCTGGGTGGTCCATTCTCACCAAATTGTATTCGGTTTTTTGACTTTCTTTGAAGCTTCTTTCCTTAATTCCAGACTGAATTGTGACCCAAAGTGTAATCCTCCTCCTCTGTCTGAAGCTCTAGACCTCACACTCTCCAGGGAGCTCACTTCTGTCTGGCCCTCACACAGTCGTGCTCACTCTGAGAACCACAATCTCCCCTATAGCCTCCCCTTGCTCAGACTGTCCCTACTAGGCGCTTCTCCAGCGACGGCTCTGAGCCTGGGGAGGGGAGGAATAGGGGGAAGGGTGGTGAATGATTGATGGGGATCAGCCACCCCTTTCAAGCCTGTTAGCACCGAGAGTGTTGCTAACTGTAATGGAGGTGTGTGCAGGGTCAAGACCACCCTGGGGTTAGGGAGGGAGGCACTTGGTGAGACTCTAACAGGTTGGAGTGACACGTGTCAGTGAGAGAGGGTTTCTAACCCCTAGCTTTCTGCATCTCCGCCTGCTCTGTTCAGCTACAGTTTCAGATAATATATTCCAGCCTCCCATTAGAATGGAAATTATGCAAATTACAGATAAAAGTAGCTCAGGATTGACTTTGATGAAGGAGTGTGGGAGGTTGTGGTGATGCTGCTGTAATTGAGTTTGATCAGGGAGAGAGATGTGAATGAGACCCCCCCACCCCCCTCCCATCACCATTACAGAATGGGCTGGGAGAATGGACAGGAGACTCTGTACCAGAGTCTGCAGCAATGACCCACTGGGACTCTCACAGACACCATCTGCACACACACTGTTCAACATGCAGCAAGGGAACTGCAACTGGGAACAGATACCCCCAGCTCCCCCCTCACCCAACCCCAAAGCCCCGCACACCTGCCTTTCCCCTGGGTAACAGGCTCTCCCTGGGTGTGGGTCCATCTCACCCCAGCATCCCTCTCTCTCATGCTCTCCCCAGCTGCATGTTCCCCAGCTCCCCATCCCCCTCCTCAGTAACAGACTCTCTCTCCCTGCCCCATTCTTACACCCCCCAGGGTCACACACTCACCCACCCCCTCTCCCCAGGGGCAGCAGAAGGTTAATGCTTTAGAGCGAGAAGCTCTTGTCAGAACTGACAGAGTAAAACATGAACTCTGTTTCTCTCTCTCTCCACAGACATCGCTGAGTGACTCCAGCACTTACTGCTTTTCGATTTCCAGCATCTGTCTTGTGTCACTTTTATTTTGAAGTTAAGATGAAATTGAATCTTTTGATTGGTGGGGCTTCGGTGGGAGGGAGGGTTGGTAACAGGGGAACACACAGATTGGAGGTCATTGGTGAAGGAGCTGGAGGGGAGGAGAGGGTTTGAAAAGGGAGATCTGGGGCATCCTGCCGGGACATAGGTATCCCCACCCCTCACACCCATCCCATCTCACCCCGCACCCCCTACCCCACCACTGTCTCGGAGGAGGCAGATCGAAGAGGAACTTTCAAAAGAAAATTGGAAAGAGATTCAACAGGAGAAATGTACAGGGACCCAGTTAAAGGGGAATGGGGTGCACTTGGGCAATCAGTGCAAGTATGATGGGCTGAATGGCTTCTCCAGCTGCTGGATCATTCTGTGGTTCCGTGCTTGTGATTCATGAGTTTTTAATTTTGGAAGAATGCTGATAGGAACAGCAAAGAGACAGGAAATCCTTAAAGTGAGGGACCCAGAGCAAGGGTTTCACAACATTAGATGATGGCCACTCAGAGTAAGATTGGGAATGTGGACGGGAGATTGGGAATGTGGACGGGAGATTGGGAATGTGGACGGGAGATTGGGAATTCCCTGCATGGAGGCTTGTTGAGGCTGGAGTCCAGTTTGAGGGAGGAGCACAGGGACTGGTGTAATGGGGAGGGCAGGTTGAGGTGAGGGTCAAAAGACTTGGAACCTGCAGGAGAGTCCAGGAGTTCCAGAGACAGAGTAACCTCAGAAACTAACAGGAGCAACACAGAGAACAGGAACCCAACAATTATTCCTAATGGAACCACAGACAGCACCTCCACCCCCACACTGCCTCTCCCCACCCCCACACTGCCTCTCCCCACCCCCACACTGCCTCTCCCCACCCCCACACTGCCTCTCCCCACCCCCACCATCTCCCCACCCCCACACTGCCTCTCCCCACCCCCACACTGCCTCTCCCCACCCCCACACTGCATCTCCCCACCCCCACCATCTCCCCACCCCCACACTGCCTCTCCCCACCCCCACACTGCCTCTCCCCACCCCCACCATCTCCCCACCCCCACACTGCCTCTCCCCACCCCCACACTGCCTCTCCCCACCCCCACACTGCCTCTCCCCACCCCACCATCTCCCCACCCCCACACTGCCTCTCCCCACCCCCACACTGCCTCTCCCCACCCCACCCCCCCCACATGGTCCTGTTTGTGACTGTGACTCCCTCCTACATCCCAGTTGGCTCTCCTAACTCTGCCTGATCCCGGGGGGATGTGAGAGCTGGGATCTCAGTCATTGTCCAAACCGCCATCACCATCCCATAATAACAGTCATGTGATTCCTGTGTCCATGAGAATTTGCAACAGGCTGCTCTTTTATTGAATCAAACACAGCGTTTCATGATTGGCAACCCAGGATCCCTCACTCCCTCTGCGCAAACTCACAGATTCGGATTTCACAAACATAATGACTCACCTTGAGCAGGTCGATCTCCTTCTGTATTCAAGCTCCCAAGCAGACTGTGAGTGTTAGCTCAAACAGAGAAACAGTGAAGGTAGGGACAGGACAAAGCCATTCAGTCTCTCAGGTCTGCTCCACCATTTAGTAGGATCATTGCTGACCATCAAGGCCAATGTCCCAAGCCTACCCTCCCCCCATATTCCTCCAGCCCTTTAGCCCCAAGAGATATATTCATCTTTCTTGAAAATGTAATGCTTAGGCTTAACCAGTTCCTGTGGTGGAGAATTTGACAGGCTGCCCAGCTTCTCCACACCTCTGTTCTAAACAGTGTACCCTGTATCCTCAGACTGTGAGCCCTGGTTGTGGACTCCCTGGTCATTGGGAACATCCTTCCTGGGTTTCCCCTGTCTAGTCCTGTGAGAATTCTAAAGGGTTTCTGTGAGATTCCCCTCCAGTGAATACAATCATAACTGACTCAATCTCTCCTCAGACATCAGTGCTACCATCCCAGGGATCAGTCTGGGAAACCTTCACTGCACTTCCTCTACAGCAAGAACATCCTTCCCCAGGTAAGGAGGCCCAAACTGTACACAAAATTCCAGGTGTGGTCTCTCCAAGGCCCTGTCCAAATGCCCCATCCAGGGCAAGTGGGGAGTACTCCATCACACTCCGCACTTATGCCTTGTCGATGGATCACTGGTTTAGATGGATCATTGATTGAGATGGATCATTGAGATGGATCACTGTTTTTTTTAATATATTTAACCCCCACACTCCCGCCTAACTGCGGTAGTGCTTATTTTTTCCCCTGCACCCATGGTGTGTGTGTGTGCAGGCGTAAAACACAGTGAAAGACACAAAGTGCACGAATCTTTATTCAATTTCCACCACCAGGAAGATAGAAAAACACCCAAGTGACCAGTGACAAGCACCGCCCTTCACATCAAAGGGCAATGCTGTGTGATCAAAACAGTGAAGGGGAGGGTAGGGACTAAATCAAAATAGAGTTGGACGGGGAAATAATACACTCCACTCCCTGCGGCGCCCACCTCTCCCTGAACGACTCCAGGGTGTCGGTGGACACCGCGTGCTCCTTCTCCAAGGAGACCCGGGCTCTAACGTAACCCCGGAAGAGGGGCAGGCAGTCGGCCCTAATGACCCTCTCCAAGGCCCGCTGCCTGGACCTGTTGATGGCCAGTTTGGCCAGGCCCAGGAGCAGACCCACGAGGAGGTCTTCGGACCTGCCCTCCCTCCTCCGTACCGGGTGCCCGAAGATCAGGAGCGTGGGACTGAAGTGCAGCCAGAAACAGAGGAGAAGGTTTTTGAGGAAATCAAAAAGGGAGTGCAAACGCCCCCACCCAATATATACATGGTCCACGGACTCCACAGCGCCACAGAACAAGCAGTTGGGCTGGGAGTCCGTGAACCACCGCAACCTGCGGTTGCAGGGGACTGCTGCGTGCAGCACCCTCCACCCCAGATCCCCGAGAGAAAGGGGGAGGACTCCCGCGTAGAGAGCCCTCCACTGGGGATCCCCACCGCCCGGTGGATCACTGGTTTAGATGGATCATTGATTGAGGTGGATCACTGGACAGTGATCAGGATCAGGAAACCAAACAAAAAACTGCAGATGCTGGAAATCAGAAACAAAAACTGGAAAATCTCAGCAAGTCTGACACATCTGTGGAGAAAGTAATCAGAGTTAATGTTTCAGGTCCAGTGACCCCCTAACTAGGTAGCTAGGAAAATGTAGATACTTAGACAGAAGAAGGGGTGGGGGGAGGGAGCGAGTAAATAGTCAGTGAAGATAGAGCCCAAATAGAGAGAGTAAAACAGCTGAACAGACAAAGAAATAGTGAAGGGCCACCCTGGGAGAATGGGCAGCTGCTAATGGGGACAGTTAGTGGCTAACAGTGGGAGATATGTGGTAGCAGCCCATGGGATGCAAGGCCTGGAGTGTGGGGGATTGAAAGAGTGATTTACCAGGAGTGGACCTGGGTGTCCTGGAGGGAATGTTCCTGCAGAAGGAGACAAGGCGGGGGGTGGGGGAGGGGTGTATGTGTCTAGTGGTGGCATCTCACTGGAGGTGGCGGAAATTCCGGCTAATGATCCTCTGGATGTGGATGCTGGTGGAGGGGATAGTGGGTAAGGACAAGGGGTACCCTATCCCTATTGTGGGAGGGGAGAGAGGTGGTGAGGGTGGAGGTGCAGGAGATGGTTCAGAGCTCAGTTCTCCATCAGGAGCAGGTACCATCACTGAGTTCTCTCTGACAGGGGGCAGCACAGTGGCTCAGTGGTTGGCACTGCTGCCTCACAGCACCAGGGACCTGAGTGTGTTTCCACCCTCAGGCAACTGTCTGTGTGGAGTTTGCACATTCTCCCTGTGTCTGCGTGGGTTTCCTCCGGGTGCTCCGGTTTCCTCCCACAGTCCAAAAATGTGCAGGTTAGGGGGATTGGCTGTTGGAAATGCAGGGTTACAGGGATGGAGTAGGGGGTTAGGGTCTGGATAAGATGTTCTTCAGAGGGTCGGTGTAGCCTTGATGGGCTGAATGGCCTGCATCTGCACTATAAGGATTCTATGGTTCACTGAAGTCGATGTGAGTTGGTATTTGCAGTGGTTCATGAGGCAGTTCAGCTCCATTTGTTCCAGTGCAGCTGCCCAGCTCCATTGAGTGAAGATAAAATTGTCGAGCTGATGCTGAACTGACATGAGGGAGTGTGAGGTTCCTGATGGAAATGAAACTGGACAGTGTTGGTGAATGAGTGTGCAATGTGTGGGAGTTTCACCACACTCAGCTCCTGACCTTGGTAAGATTGTACTGGTGAGTGAAATCTCTGATTTCCCATCAATAGCTGCATCTCCTGCTCAAACTGATCCATTATAGCCAAGGAAAGGAGACATTGCCTCCTTTAAACTTCGATAAGTTATGGCAGAATTACCCCAACGCAGCGCAGGAGTGTGTACGTATCTGTGGTTAATCAATGTTCAAAAATACCTCATTGCAAAACAAAATCAATTACTGTTTAAATAGGGCTGGGAGCCAGACAGTGGGATCAATATCAGCGATGTATTACATTCTGTGTTGCTGAGGCCTATTCATTCACATAATGGGTGACTTCATTCCCTTGGGCCGAAGCTGATACCTGTAGAATGGTCTGAACGATAGCGGGCAGCCCCCTGGCTCTCGCTGAAAACTAATTGTCTGATTGGATTTCCCTGACACTCTTGAGCAGTTTGCATGAAGAACAAGTTTCTAATCGATCGAGGTCAATCAGTGCTATGATTGGAAGCTGAAGTCCCATTTACACAATAGATTGCAGGAGGGATTCAGTGTTCAATTTAGATTGAAGCATTCTGAGCCAATAACAACAAGCAGATTGCAAATTAATTATTGAGAAGCATTTATTGTTTTAATTGGTCTCTTTAGTCTACTCTGTCAGTCCATGTATATACTGTCAGTCTGATATCTACAGTGCGGAGACCCATAACATCTCACATCGATAAAGACAGGCCACAGGAGGGTAAACACAGAGGACTTCACTTTGTCCTGAAAACAGCAAATGTTGGAGATCACAGTGGATCACAGTCACAACCAGCATCCATGGAGGGAGAACAAACTAACATTGTGAGTCAAGATGACTCTTCATCAGAGTAGTTGGGGCTTCATGTTGAGGTTGTACAGGATGTTGGAATACTATATACAGTTCTGCTCGCCCTGTTGTAGGTGTTATGAAGAACTGTACCTTTCATAGAGTTAAAAGCTGGCAGAACTACCGGACAGCACCAAGTGTTCTGAACAAAATATAATGTAACACATGGTCCAGCAGCTAGGGTAGCTGGTTGCCTGGAGACAAAAACAAATCCAAATTATTCCCCAAAAAATACAAAACTCCAATCCAGTTTGAATTGAGTATATTGACAATCTTAAAAGCCAATGACACAATCTGATGCTTTGGGAGTATACAACCAGGAATAATTGAACAGTTAAGAGGAGAACTGCCAAGCCACCAGCATGTACAGACTGTCCGAAACCCAGCTCTCTTAAAGATACCTGTATCGGTCAACAACCTGTGAAACAGAAATCCCAAAGACGAAGAAAATCTACAGAGGAAGATACCTAGAGAGGATTTGATAGCGAACTGGTTTTGAAATTTGAGTTTTTGGGAAATCTTACTCGGGGTTTTGTCGGAATAATATGATAGAAGGGAAAGTAAAAGATAGGTTAGATGAAGCTGTTGCAAAAGTTGTTAGTTAATTATTGTCTTTTACCCCGATAGAAATAAAGTTGTTAATTTTTACTTGAAATAGTTCTTGGCCTCTTGAATTCTCACAGATGACCACACTGGATAAAATATTTCTGGGCTGCGGGTTTAAATTAAGCAGGGGAGTTACCCTGTGTCGGAAACTTAGAAGGATATTGACAGGATATTCTGTCAGAGGGTCAGTGCTGAGGGAGTGCCACATTGTCAGAGGGTCAGTACTGAGGGTGTGTCTCACAGTCAGAGGGTCAGTGATGAGGGAGTGTCTCACTGTTGGAGGGTCAGTATTGAGGGAGGTCGGCACTGTCGGAGGGTCAGTACTAAGGGAATGCCGCAATGTCGGAGGGTCAGTGCTGAGGGAGGGGGAATGTCAGAGGGTCAGTCTGAGGGAGTGCCGCACTGTCGGAGGGTCAGGACTAAGGGAGAGTCGCGCTGTCAGAGGGTCAGTACTGAGGGAGTGCCGCACTGTCAGAGGGTCAGTACTGAGGGAGTGCCGCACTGTCAGAGGGTCAGTACTGAGGAAGTGCTGCACTGTCAGAGGGTCAGTGCTGAGGGAGTGCAGCACTGTCAGAGGATCAGTGCAGAGGGAGTGCCGCACTGTCAGAGGGTCAGTACTGAGGAAGTGCTGCACTGTCAGAGGATCAGTGCAGAGGGAATGCAGCACTGCCAGAGGGCCACTGCTGTAGGAATGCTGCACTGTCAGAGGGTCAGTGCAAAGGGAGTGCCGCACTGTCAGAGGGTCAGTGCTGAGGAAGTGCAGCAATGTCAGAGGGTCAGTGCTGAGGGAGTGCCGCACTGTCGGAGGGTCAGTGCTGAGGGAGTGCCGCACAGTCGGAAGGTCAGTGCTGATGGAATGCTGCACTGTCAGAGGGTCAGTGCTGAGGGAGTGCTGCACTGTCAGAGGGTCAGTGCTGAGGAAGTGCAGCACTGTCAGAGGGTCAGTACTGAGGGAGTGCTGCACTGTCGGAGGGTCAGTGCTGAGGGAGTGGGCACTGTCAGAGGGTCAGTGCTGAGAGAGTGCCGCACTGTCAGAGGGTCAGTGCTGTGGGAGTGCCGCACAGTCGGAAGGTCAGTGCTGATGGAATGCTGCACTGTCAGAGGGTCAGTACTGAGGAAGTGCAGCACTGTCAGAGGGTCAGTGCTGAGGGAGTGCTGCACTGTCGGAGGGTCAGTGCTGAGGGAGTGGGCACTGTCAGAGGGTCAGTGCTGAGGGAGTGCCGCACTGTCAGAGGGTCAGTGCTGAGGGAGTGCCGCACAGTCGGAAGGTCAGTGCTGATGGAATGCTGCACTGTCAGAGGGTCAGTGCTGAGGGAGTGCCGCACTGTCAGAGGATCAGTGCAGAGGGAGTGCTGCACAGTCAGAGGGGCAGTGCAGAGGGAGTGCCGCACTGTCAGTGGGTCAGTACTGAGGGAGTGCCGCACTGTCAGAAGATCAGTGCAGAGGGAGTGCTGCACAGTCGGAGGGTCAGTGCAGAGGGAGTGCCGCACTGTCAGTGGGTCAGTACTGAGGGAGTGCCGCACTGTCAGAGGATCAGTGCAGAGGGAGTGCTGCACAGTCGGAGGGTCAGTGCTGAGTGAGTGCTGCACTGTCAGAAGATCAGTACTGAGGGATTGCAGCACTGTCAGAGGATCAGTGCAGAGGGAGTGCAGCACAGTCGTAGGGTCAGTGCTGAGGGAGTGCCGCACTGTCATAGGGTCAGTGCTGAGGGAGTGCCGCACTGTCAGAGGGTCAGTGCTGAGGGAGTGCCACACTGTCAGAGGGTCAGTACTGAGGGAGTGCCGCACTGTCAGAGGATCAGTGCAGAGGGAGTGCTGCACAGTCGGAGGGTCAGTGCTGAGGGAGTGCCGCACTGTCAGAGGGTCAGTGCTGAGAAAATGCTGCACTGTCAGAGGGTCAGTGCTGAGGGAGTGCTGCACTGTCAGAGGGTCAGTGCTGAGGGAGTGCTGCACTGTCAGAGGTTCAGTGCTGAGGGAGTGCTGCACTGTCAGAGGGTCAGTGCTGAGGGTGAGCCGCAATGTCAGAAGGTCAGTGCTGAGGAAGTGCTGCACTGTCAGAGGGTCTGTGCTGAGGAAGTGCTGCACTGTCAGAGGGTCAGTGCTGAGAGAGTGGCCGCACTGTCAGAGGGTCAGTACTGAGGGAGTGCCGCACTGTCAGAGGGTCAGTACTGAGGGAGTGCCGCACTGTCAGAGGGTCAGTGCTGAGGGAGTGCCACACTGTCAGAGGGTCAGTACTGAGGGAGTGCCGCACTGTCAGAGGGTCAGTGCTGAGGGAGTGCCGCACTGTCAGAGGGTCAGTACTGAGGGAGTGCCGCACTGTCAGAGGGTCAGTGCTGAGGGAGTGCCACACTGTCAGAGGGTCAGTGCTGAGGGAGTGCTGCACTGTCAGAGGGTCAGTATTGAGGGAGTGCCGCACTGTCAGAGGGTCAGTGCTGAGGGAGTGCCGCACTGTCAGAGGGTCAGTACTGAGGGAGTGCCGCACGGTCAGTGGGTCAGTGCTGAGGGAGTGCTGCACTGTCAGAGGGTAAGTGCTGAGGGAGTTCCACACTGTCAGAGGGTCAGTGCTGAGGCAGTGCCGCACTGTCGGGGGGTCAGTGCTGAGGGAGTACCACACTGTCAGAGGGTCAGTGCTGAGGCAGTGCCGCACTGTCAGAGGGTCAGTGCTGAGGCAGTGCCGCACTGTCAGAGGGTAAGTGCTGAGGGAGTTCCACACTGTCAGAGGGTCAGTGCTGAGGCAGTGCCGCACTGTCAGAGGGTCAGTGCTGAGGCAGTGCCGCACTGTCAGAGGGTCAGTGCTGAGGGAGTGCCGCACAGTCGGAAGGTCAGTGCTGATGGAATGCTGCACTGTCAGAGGGTCAGTACTGAGGGAGTGCCGCACTGTCAGAGGGTCAGTACTGAGGAAGTGCAGCACTGTCAGAGGGTCAGTGCTGAGAGAGTGCCGCACTGTCAGAGGGTCAGTGCTGAGGGAGTGCTGCATTGTCAGAGGGTCAGTACTTAGGGAGAGCCGCACTGTCAGAAGGTCAGTGCTGAGGAAGTGCTGCACTGTCAGAGGGTCTGTGCTGAGGAAGTGCTGCACTATCAGAGGGTCAGTGCTGAGAGAGTGCCGCACTGTCAGAGGATCAGTGCAGAGGCAGTGCCACACTGTCATAGGGTTAGTGCTGAGGGAGTGCTGCACTGTCAGAGGGTCAGTACTAAGGGAGTGCCGCACTGTCAGAGGGTCAGTAGTGAGGGAGTGCCGCACTGTCAGAGGGTCAGTGCTGAGAAAATGCTGCACTGTCAGAGGGTCAGTACTGAGGGAGTGGGCACTGTCAGAGGGTCAGTGCTGAGGGAGTGTCGCACTGTCAGAGGGTCAGTGCTGAGAAAATGCTGCACTGTCAGAGGGTCAGTACTGAGGGAGTGCCGCACTGTCAGAGGGTCAGTGCTGAGGGAGTGTCGCACTGTCAGAGGGTCAGTGCTGAGAAAATGCTGCACTGTCAGAGGGTCAGTGCTGAGGGAGTGCTGCACTGTCAGAGGGTCAATGCTGAGGGAGTGCTGCACTGTCAGAGGGTCAGTGCTGAGGGAGTGCTGCACTGTCAGTGGGTCAGTACTGAGGGAGTGCCGCACTGTCAGAGGATCAGTGCAGAGGGAGTGCTGCACAGTCGGAGGGTCAGTGCAGAGGGAGTGCCGCACTGTCAGAGGGTCAGTACTGAGGGAGTGCTGCACTGTCAGAGGGTCAGTACTGAGTGAGTGCCGCACTGTCAGGGGTTCAGTGCAGAGGGAGTGCTGCACAGTCGGAGGGTCAGTGCTGAGGGAGTGCCGCACTGTCAGAGGATCAGTGCAGAGGGAGTGCAGCACAGTCGGAGGGTCAGTGCAGAGGGAGTGCCGCACTGTCAGAGGGTCAGTGCTGAGGGAGTGCCGCACTGTCAGAGGGTCAGTGCTGAGGGAGTGCCGCACAGTCGGAAGGTCAGTGCTGATGGAATGCTGCACTGTCAGAGGGTCAGTGCTGAGGGAGTGCTGCACTGTCAGAGGGTCAGTGCTGAGGAAGTGCAGCACTGTCAGAGGGTCAGTACTGAGGGAGTGCTGCACTGTCGGAGGGTCAGTGCTGAGGGAGTGGGCACTGTCAGAGGGTCAGTGCTGAGGGAGTGCCGCACTGTCAGAGGGTCAGTGCTGAGGGAGTGCCGCACAGTCGGAAGGTCAGCGCTGATGGAATGCTGCACTGTCAGAGGGTCAGTGCTGAGGGAGTGCCGCACTGTCAGAGGATCAGTGCAGAGGGAGTGCTGCACAGTCAGAGGGTCAGTGCAGAGGGAGTGCCGCACTGTCAGTGGGTCAGTACTGAGGGAGTGCCGCACTGTCAGAGGATCAGTGCAGAGGGAGTGCTGCACAGTCGGAGGGTCAGTGCAGAGGGAGTGCCGCACTGTCAGTGGGTCAGTACTGAGGGAGTGCCGCACTGTCAGAGGTTCAGTGCAGAGGGAGTGCCGCACTGTCAGAGGGTCAGTGCTGAGTGAGTGCTGCACTGTCAGAAGATCAGTACTGAGGGATTGCAGCACTGTCAGAGGATCAGTGCAGAGGGAGTGCAGCACAGTCGTAGGGTCAGTGCTGAGGGAGTGCCGCACTGTCAGAGGGTCAGTACTGAGGGAGTGCCACACTGTTAGAGGGTCAGTACTGAGGGAGTGCCGCACTGTCAGAGGGTCAGTGCTGAGGGAGTGCCGCACTGTCAGAGGATCAGTGCAGAGGGAGTGCTGCACAGTCGGAGGGTCAGTGCTGAGGGAGTGCCGCACTGTCAGAGGATCAGTGCAGAGGGAGTGCTGCACAGTCGGAGGGTCAGTGCTGAGGGAGTGCCGCACTGTCAGAGGGTCAGTGCTGAGAAAATGCTGCACTGTCAGAGGGTCAGTGCTGAGGGAGTGCTGCACTTGCGGAGGGTCAGCGCTGAGGGAGTGCCACAGTGTCAGAGGTTCAGTACTGAGGAAGTGCTGCACTGTCAGAGGGTCAGTGCTGAGAGAGTGCCGCACTGTCAGAGTATCAGTGCTGAGGCAGTGCCACACTGTCATAGGGTTAGTGCTGAGGGAGTGCCGCACTGTCAGAGGGTCAGTGCTGAGGGAGTGCCGCACTGTCAGAGGGCCAGTACTGAGGGAGTGCCGCACTGTCAGAGGGTCAGTGCTGAGGGAGTGCCACACTGTCAGAGGGTCAGTGCTGAGAGAGTGCCGCACTGTCAGAGGGTCAGTACTGAGGGAGTGGGCACTGTCAGAGGGTCAGTACTAAGGGAGTGCTGTATTGTCAGAGGGTCAGTGCTGAGGGAGTGCTGCACTGTCGGAGGGTCAGTGCTGAGGGAGTGGGCACTGTCAGAGGGTCAGTGCTGAGAGAGTGCCGCACTGTCAGAGGGTCAGTGCTGAGGGAGTGCCGCACTGTCAGAGGACCAGTGCAGAGGGAGTGCTGCACAGTCGGAGGGTCAGTGCAGAGGGAGTGCCGCACTGTCAGTGGGTCTGTACTGAGGGAGTGCCGCACTGTCAGAGGATCAGTGCAGAGGGAGTGCCGCACTGTCAGAGGGTCAGTGCAGAGGGAGTGCCGCACTGTCAGGGGATCAGTGCAGAGGGAGAGCAGCACAGTCGGAGGGTCAGTGCAGAGGGAGTGCCGCACTGTCAGAGGGTCAGTGCTGAGGGAGTGCCGCACTGTCAGAGGGTCAGTGCTGAGGGAGTGCCGCACTGTCAGAGGGTCAGTACTGAGGGAGTGCCGCACGGTTAGTGGGTCAGTGCTGAGGGAGTGCTGCACTGTCAGAGGGTCAATGCTGAGGCAGTGCCGCACTATCGGGGGGTCAGTGCTGAGGGAGTACCACACTGTCAGAGTGTCAGTGCTGAGGGAGTGCCGCACAGTCGGAAGGTCAGTGCTGATGGAATGCTGCACTGTCAGAGGGTCAGTACTGAGGGAGTGCCGCACTGTCAGAGGGTCAGTACTGAGGAAGTGCAGCACTGTCAGAGGGTCAGTGCTGAGAGAGTGCCGCACTGTCAGAGGGTCAGTGCTGAGGGAGTGCTGCATTGTCAGAGGGTCAGTGCTGAGGGAGTGCTGCACTGTCGGAGGGTCAGTGCTGAGGGAGTGGGCACTGTCAGAGGGTCAGTGCTGAGAGAGTGCCGCACTGTCAGAGGGTCAGTGCTGAGGGAGTGCCGCACTGTCAGAGGATCAGTGCAGAGGGAGTGCTGCACAGTCGGAGGGTCAGTGCAGAGGGAGTGCCGCACTGTCAGTGGGTCAGTACTGAGGGAGTGCCGCACTGTCAGAGGATCAGTGCAGAGGGAGTGCCGCACTGTCAGGGGATCAGTGCAGAGGGAGTGCTGCACAGTCGGAGGGTCAGTGCTGAGTGAGTGCTGCACTGTCAAAAGATCAGTACTGAGGGATTGCAGCACTGTCAGAGGATCAGTGCAGAGGGAGTGCAGCACAGTCGGAGGGTCAGTGCAGAGGGAGTGCCGCACTGTCAGAGGGTCAGTGCTGAGGGAGTGCCGCACTGTCAGAGGGTCAGTGCTGAGGGAGTGCCGCACTGTCAGAGGGTCAGTGCTGAGAAAATGCTGCACTGTCAGAGGGTCAGTGCTGAGAGAGTGCTGCACTGGCGGAGGGTCAGCGCTGAGGGAGTGCCACACAGTCGGAGGGTCAGTGCTGAGAGAGTGCTGCACTGTCGGAGGGTCAGTGCTGAGGGAGTGCCGCACTGTCAGAGGGTCAGTGCTGAGAAAATGCTGCACTGTCAGAGGGTCAGTACTGAGGGAGTGCCACAGTGTCAGAGGTTCAGTGCTGAGGGAGTGCTTTACTCTCAGAGGGTCAGTGCTGAGGGAGTGCTGCACTGTCAGAGGGTCAGTACTGAGGGAGAGCCGCACTGTCAGAAGGTCAGTGCTGAGGAAGTGCTGCACTGTCAGAGGGTCTGTTCTGAGGAAGTGCTGCACTGTCAGAGGGTCAGTACTGAGGGAGAGCCGCACTGTCAGAAGGTCAGTGCTGAGGAAGTGCTGCACTGTCAGAGGGTCTGTTCTGAGGAAGTGCTGCACTGTCAGAGGGTCAGTGCTGAGAGAGTGCCGCACTGTCAGAGGATCAGTGCTGAGGAAGTGCTGCACTGTCAGAGGGTCTGTTCTGAGGAAGTGCTGCACTGTCAGAGGGTCAGTGCTGAGGGAGTGCCACACCGTCATAGGGTTAGTGCTGAGGGAGTGCTGCACTGTCAGAGGGTCAGTACTGAGGGAGTGCCGCACTGTCAGAGGGTCAGTACTGAGGGAGTGCCGCACTGTCAGAGGGTCAGTGCTGAGGGAGTGCTGCACTGTCAGAGGGTCAGTACTGAGGGAGTGCCGCACTGTCAGAGGGTCAGTGCTGAGGGAGTGTCGCACTGTCAGAGGGTCAGTGCTGAGAAAATGCTGCACTGTCAGAGGGTCAGTGCTGAGAGAGTGGGCACTGTCAGAGGGTCAGTGCTGAGGGAGTGTCGCACTGTCAGAGGGTCAGTGCTGAGAGAGTGGGCACTGTCAGAGGGTCAGTGCTGAGGGAGTGTCGCACTGTCGGAGGGTCAGTACTGAGGGAGTGCTGCACTGTCAGAGGGTCAGTGCTGAGAAAATGCTGCACTGTCAGAGGGTCAGTGCTGAGGGAGTGCTGCACTGTCAGTGGGTCAGTACTGAGGGAGTGCCGCACTCTCAGAGGGTCAGTGCTGAGGGAGTGCTGCACTGTCAGAAGGTCAATGCTGAGGGAGTGCTGCACTGTCAGAGGGTCAATGCTGAGGGAGTGCTGCACTGTCAGAGGGTCAGTGCTGAGGGAGTGCTGCACTGTCAGTGGGTCAGTACTGAGGGAGTGCCGCACTGTCAGAGGGTCAATGCTGAGGGAGTGCTGCACTGTCAGAGGATCAGTACTGAGTGAGAGCCGCACTGTCAGAGGGTCAGTGCTGAGGATATGCTCCAATGTCAGAGGGTCAATGCTGAGGGAGTGCCGCACTGTCAGAGAGTCCGTGCTGAGGGAGTGCCGCACTGTCAGAGGGTCAGTACTGAGGGAGTGCCGCACTGTCAGAGGGTCGGTGCTGAGGGAGTGCCACACTGTCGGTGGGTCAGTGCTGAGGGAGTACTGCACTGTCAGAGGGTCAGTGCTGAGGGAGTGCGACACTGTCAGAGGGTAAGTGCTGAGGGAGTGCCACACTGTCAGAGGGTCAGTGCTGAGGGAGTGCCGCACTGTCGGGGGGTCAGTGCTGAGGGAATGCTGCACTGTCACAGGGTCAGTACTGAGGGAGTGCCACACTGTCAGAGGGTCAGTACCGAGGGAGTGCCGCACTGTCGGAGGGTCAGTGCTGAGGGAGTGCCACACTGTCAGAGGGTCAGTACTGAGGGAGTGCTGCACTGTCAGAGGGTCAGTGCTGAGGGAGTGCCGCAATGTCAGAGGGTCAGTGCTGAGGGAGTGCTGCACTGTCAGAGGGTCAGTACTGAGGGAGTGCCGCACTGTCAGAGGGTCAGTGCTGAGGGAGTGCCGCACTGTCAGAGGGTCAGTGCTGAGGGAGTGCCGCACTGTCAGAGGGTCAGTACTGAGGGAGTGCCGCACGGTCAGTGGGTCAGTGCTGAGGGAGTGCTGCACTGTCAGAGGGTAAGTGCTGAGGGAGTTCCACACTGTCAGAGGGTCAGTGCTGAGGCAGTGCCGCACTGTCGGGGGTCAGTGCTGAGGGAGTACCACACTGTCAGAGTGTCAGTGCTGAGGGAGTGCCGCACAGTCGGAAGGTCAGTGCTGATGGAATGCTGCACTGTCAGAGGGTCAGTACTGAGGGAGTGCCGCACTGTCAGAGGGTCAGTACTGAGGAAGTGCAGCACTGTCAGAGGGTCAGTGCTGAGAGAGTGCCGCACTGTCAGAGGGTCAGTGCTGAGGGAGTGCCGCACTGTCAGAGGATCAGTGCAGAGGGAGTGCTGCACAGTCGGAGGGTCAGTGCAGAGGGAGTGCCGCACTGTCGGAGGGTCAGTGCTGAGGGAGTGGGCACTGTCAGAGGGTCAGTGCTGAGAGAGTGCCGCACTGTCAGAGGGTCAGTGCTGAGGGAGTGCCGCACTGTCAGAGGATCAGTGCAGAGGGAGTGCTGCACAGTCGGAGGGTCAGTGCAGAGGGAGTGCCGCACTGTCAGTGGGTCAGTACTGAGGGAGTGCCGCACTGTCAGAGGATCAGTGCAGAGGGAGTGCCGCACTGTCAGGGGATCAGTGCAGAGGGAGTGCTGCACAGTCGGAGGGTCAGTGCTGAGTGAGTGCTGCACTGTCAAAAGATCAGTACTGAGGGATTGCAGCACTGTCAGAGGATCAGTGCAGAGGGAGTGCCGCACTGTCAGAGGGTCAGTGCTGAGGGAGTGCCGCACTGTCAGAGGGTCAGTGCTGAGAGAGTGCTGCACTGGCGGAGGGTCAGCGCTGAGGGAGTGCCACACAGTCGGAGGGTCAGTGCTGAGGTAGTGCCGCACTGTCAGAGGGTCAGTGCTGAGAAAATGCTGCACTGTCAGAGGGTCAGTGCTGCGGGAGTGCCGCACTGTCAGAGGGTCAGTACTGAGGGAGTGCCACAGTGTCAGAGGTTCAGTGCTGAGGGAGAGCCGCACTGTCAGAAGGTCAGTGCTGAGGAAGTGCTGCACTGTCAGAGGGTCTGTTCTGAGGAAGTGCTGCACTGTCAGAGGGTCAGTGCTGAGAGAGTGCCGCACTGTCAGAGGATCAGTGCTGAGGCAGTGCCACACCGTCATAGGGTTAGTGCTGAGGGAGTGCTGCACTGTCAGAGGGTCAGTACTGAGGGAGTGCCGCACTGTCAGAGGGTCAGTACTGAGGGAGTGCCGCACTGTCAGAGGGTCAGTGCTGAGGGAGTGCTGCACTGTCAGAGGGTCAGTACTGAGGGAGTGCCGCACTGTCAGAGGGTCAGTGCTGAGGGAGTGTCGCACTGTCAGAGGGTCAGTGCTGAGAAAATGCTGCACTGTCAGAGGGTCAGTGCTGAGAGAGTGGGCACTGTCAGAGGGTCAGTGCTGAGGGAGTGTCGCACTGTCAGAGGGTCAGTGCTGAGAAAATGCTGCACTGTCAGAGGGTCAGTGCTGAGGGAGTGCTGCACTGTCAGTGGGTCAGTACTGAGGGAGTGCCGCACTGTCAGAGGGTCAGTGCTGAGGGAGTGCTGCACTGTCAGAAGGTCAATGCTGAGGGAGTGCTGCACTGTCAGAGGGTCAATGCTGAGGGAGTGCTGCACTGTCAGAGGGTCAGTGCTGAGGGAGTGCTGCACTGTCAGTGGGTCAGTACTGAGGGAGTGCCGCACTGTCAGAGGGTCAGTGCTGAGGGAGTGCCGCACTGTCAGAGGGTAAGTGCTGAGGGAGTGCTGCACTGTCAGAAGGTCAATGCTGAGGGAGTGCTGCACTGTCAGAAGGTCAATGCTGAGGGAGTGCTGCACTGTCAGAGGGTCAGTACTGAGTGAGAGCCGCACTGTCAGAGGGTCAGTGCTGAGGATATGCTCCAATGTCAGAGGGTCAATGCTGAGGGAGTGCCGCACTGTCAGAGAGTCCGTGCTGAGGGAGTGCCGCACTGTCAGAGGGTCAGTACTGAGGGAGTGCCGCACTGTCAGAGGGTCGGTGCTGAGGGAGTGCCACACTGTCGGTGGGTCAGTGCTGAGGGAGTACTGCACTGTCAGAGGGTCAGTGCTGAGGGAGTGCGACACTGTCAGAGGGTAAGTGCTGAGGGAGTGCCACACTGTCAGAGGGTCAGTGCTGAGGGAGTGCCGCACTGTCGGGGGGTCAGTGCTGAGGGAGTACCACACTGTCAGAGGGTCAGTGCTGAGGGAATGCTGCACTGTCACAGGGTCAGTACTGAGGGAGTGCCACACTGTCGGAGGGTCATTGCTGAGGGAGTGTCGCACTGTCGGAGGGTCAGTGCTGAGGGAGTGCCACACTGTCAGAGGGTCAGTACCGAGGGAGTGCCGCACTGTCGGAGGGTCAGTGCTGAGGGAGTGCCACACTGTCAGAGGGTCAGTACTGAGGGAGTGCTGCACTGTCAGAGGGTCAGTGCTGAGGGAGTGCCGCAATGTCAGAGGGTCAGTGCTGAGGGAGTGCTGCACTGTCAGAGGGTCAGTACTGAGGGAGTGCCGCACTGTCAGAGGGTCAGTGCTGAGGGAGTGCCGCACTGTCAGAGGGTCAGTGCTGAGGGAGTGCCGCACTGTCAGAGGGTCAGTACTGAGGGAGTGCCGCACGGTCAGTGGGTCAGTGCTGAGGGAGTGCTGCACTGTCAGAGGGTAAGTGCTGAGGGAGTTCCACACTGTCAGAGGGTCAGTGCTGAGGCAGTGCCGCACTGTCGGGGGGTCAGTGCTGAGGGAGTACCACACTGTCAGAGTGTCAGTGCTGAGGGAGTGCCGCACAGTCGGAAGGTCAGTGCTGATGGAATGCTGCACTGTCAGAGGGTCAGTACTGAGGGAGTGCCGCACTGTCAGAGGGTCAGTACTGAGGAAGTGCAGCACTGTCAGAGGGTCAGTGCTGAGAGAGTGCCGCACTGTCAGAGGGTCAGTGCTGAGGGAGTGCTGCATTGTCAGAGGGTCAGTGCTGAGTGAGTGCTGCACTGTCGGAGGGTCAGTGCTGAGGGAGTGGGCACTGTCAGAGGGTCAGTGCTGAGAGAGTGCCGCACTGTCAGAGGGTCAGTGCTGAGGGAGTGCCGCACTGTCAGAGGATCAGTGCAGAGGGAGTGCTGCACAGTCGGAGGGTCAGTGCAGAGGGAGTGCCGCACTGTCAGTGGGTCAGTACTGAGGGAGTGCCGCACTGTCAGAGGATCAGTGCAGAGGGAGTGCCGCACTGTCAGGGGATCAGTGCAGAGGGAGTGCTGCACAGTCGGAGGGTCAGTGCTGAGTGAGTGCTGCACTGTCAAAAGATCAGTACTGAGGGATTGCAGCACTGTCAGAGGATCAGTGCAGAGGGAGTGCAGCACAGTCGGAGGGTCAGTGCAGAGGGAGTGCCGCACTGTCAGAGGGTCAGTACTGAGGGACAGCCGCACTGTCAGAAGGTCAGTGCTGAGGAAGTGCTGCACTGTCAGAGGGTCTGTGCTGAGGAAGTGCTGCACTGTCAGAGGGTCAGTGCTGAGAGAGTGCCGCACTGTCGGAGGATCAGTGCTGAGGCAGTGCCACACTGTCATAGGGTTAGTGCTGAGGGAGTGCTGCACTGTCGGAGGGTCAGTACTGAGGGAGTGCTGCACTGTCGGAGGGTCAGTACTGAGGGAGTGCTGCACTGTCAGAGGGTCAGTACTGAGGGTGTGCCGCACTGTCAGAGGGTCAGTACTGAGGGTGTGCCGCACTGTCAGAGGGTCAGTACTGAGGGAGTGCCGCACTGTCAGAGGGTCAGTGCTGAGGGAGTGCTGCACTGTCAGAGGGTCAGTACTGAGGGAGTGCCGCACTGTCAGAGGGTCAGTGCTGAGGGAGTGTCGCACTGTCAGAGGGTCAGTGCTGAGGGAGTGCCGCACTGTCAGAGGGTCAGTGCTGAGGGAGTGGGCACTGTCAGAGGGTCAGTGCTGAGGGAGTGTTGCACTGTCAGAGGGTCAGTGCTGAGAAAATGCTGCACTGTCAGAGGGTCAGTGCTGAGGGAGTGCCGCACTGTCAGAGGGTCAGTGCTGAGAGAGTGGGCACTGTCAGAGGGTCAGTGCTGAGAAAATGCTGCACTGTCAGAGGGTCAGTGCTGAGGGAGTGCCGCACTGTCAGAGGGTCAGTGCTGAGAGAGTGGGCACTGTCAGAGGGTCAGTGCTGAGGGAGTGTTGCACTGTCAGAGGGTCAGTGCTGAGAAAATGCTGCACTGTCAGAGGGTCAGTGCTGAGGGAGTGCTGCACTGTCAGAGGGTCAATGCTGAGGGAGTGCTGCACTGTCAGAGGGTCAGTGCTGAGGGAGTGCTGCACTGACAGTGGGTCAGTACTGAGGGAGTGCCGCACTGTCAGAGGGTCAGTGCTGAGGGAGTGCTGCACTGTCAGAAGGTCAATGCTGAGGCAGTGCTGCACTGTCAGAGGGTCAGTACTGAGTGAGAGCCGCACTGTCGGAGGGTCAGTGCTGAGGGAGTGCTGCACTGTCAGAGGGTCGGTGCTGAGGGAGTGCCACACTGTCGGTGGGTCAGTGCTGAGGGAGTGCCGCACTGTCAGAGAGTCCGTGCTGAGGGAGTGCCGCACTGTCAGAGGGTCAGTACTGAGGGAGTGCCGCACTGTCAGAGGGTCGGTGCTGAGGGAGTGCCACACTGTCGGTGGGTCAGTGCTGAGGGAGTGCCGCATTGTCAGAGAGTCCGTGCTGAGGGAGTGCCGAACTGTCAGAGGGTCAGTACTGAGGGAGTGCCGCACTGTCAGAGGGTCGGTGCTGAGGGAGTGCCACACTGTCGGTGGGTCAGTGCTGAGGGAGTACTGCACTGTCAGAGGGTAAGTGCTGAGGGAGTGCCACACTGTCAGAGGGTCAGTGCTGAGGGAGTGCCGCACTGTCGGGGGGTCAGTGCTGAGGGAGTACCACACTGTCAGAGGGTCAGTGCTGAGGGAGTGCTGCACTGTCACAGGGTCAGTACTGAGGGAGTGCTACACTGTCGGAGGGTCATTGCTCAGGGAGTGTCGCACTGTCGGAGGGTCAGTACAGAGGGAGTGCCACACTGTCAGAGGGTCAGTGCTGAGGGAGTGCCACACTGTCGGAGGGTCAGTGCTGAGGGAGTGCCACACTGTCAGAGGGTCAGTACTGAGGGAGTGCCACACTGTCGGAGGGTCAGTGCTGAGGGAATGCCACACTGTCAGAGGGTCAGTGCTGAGGGAGTGCCACACTGTCAGAGGGTCAGTACTGAGGAAGTGCTGCACTATCAGAGGGTCAGTGCTGAGGGAGTGCCGCACTGTCAGAGGGTCAGTGCTGAGGGAGTGCCACACTGTCAGAGGGTCAGTACTGAGGGAGTGCTGCACTGTCAGAGGGTCAGTACTGAGGGAGTGCCGCACTGTCAGAGGGTCAGTGCTGAGGGAGTGCCGCACTGTCAGTGGGTCAGTGCTGAGGGAGTGCTGCACTGTCAGAGGTTCAGTGCTGAGGGAGTGCTGCACTGTCAGAGGGTCAGGGCTGAGGGAGTGCCTCACTGTCAGAGGGTCAGTGCTGAGGGAGTGCCACAGTGTCAGAGGGTCAGGGCTGAGGGAGTGCCTCACTGTCAGAGGGTCAGTGCTGAGGGAGTGCTGCACTGTCAGAGGGTCAGGGCTGAGGGAGTGCCTCACTGTCAGAGGGTCAGTGCTGAGGGAGTGCCACAGTGTCAGAGGGTCAGTACTGAGGGAGTGCCACAGTGTCAGAGGGTCAGTGCTGAGGGAGTGCCACAGTGTCAGAGGTTCAGTGCTGAGGGAGTGCCGCACTGTCAGAGGGTCAGTGCTGAGGGAGTGCCGCACTGTCAGAGGGTCAGTGCTGACTGAGTGCCGCACTGTCAGAGGGTCAGTGCTGAGGGAGTGCCGCACTGTCAGAGGGTCAGTTCTGTTGGTGTGCTGCACTGTCAGAGGGTCAGTGCTATGGGTGTGCTGCACTGTCAGAGGGTCAGTGCTATGGGTGTGCTGCACTGTCAGATGGTCAGTACTGAGGGAGTGCTGCGCTGTCAGAGAGTCAGTGCTGAGGACAGAGATGAGGAGAAACTTCTTCACCCAGAGAGCGGTGGCTGTGTGGAATGCTCTGCCCCAGAGGGCAGTGGAGGCCCAGTCTCTGGATTCATTTAAGAAAGAGTTGGATAGAGCTCTCAAGGATAGTGGAATCAAGGGTTATAGAGATAAGGCAGGAACAGGATACTGATTGAGGATGATCAGGTATGATCAAATTGAATGGTGGTGCAGGCTCGATGGGCAGAATGGCCTAATCCTGCACCTATTGTCTATTGTCTAACCTTTGAAGGTAATCTGCGAAGGTAATATGAAGATAGACAGTAAGAGCTTCCTTTAATATTTAAAAAGTAAGGGAGAAGGAGGCTGGGGAAATAATAATAATAAAAATAATAATAATCGGGGACCAGGAAATGGCAGAGGAGCTGAATAAATATTTTACATTAGTCTTCACAGCAAACATCACAAACAGAATTCCTCGATTATTAAATATTCAAAAGGCAAAAGGAGGACCAGGAATATTACAATAACTGTCGCTGCAGAAAACATACTGTGGGATCTGGGAAGGAGACAGAAAACAGGTAACTACTGACCAGATCATTTACTGCCTGTTATTGGGCAAGTGTGAGGGCCGATTATAAAGGAAGCAATAACAGATCAATTATAAATACCTAACATGATCTAGCAGGGTCAACATGCCTTCATGAAAGGGAAATTACACCTGACACATTTACCAGAATTCTTTGAGGAGGTAACAAGCAGGGTCGATAAAGGGGAAGCTGTTAGTGTAACATATTTGCATTTTCAGAAGATGTTTGTGTGTTTACCACACATTCAGCCACTGAATAAGAAAAGAGCCCAAGATGTTGGAGGTCATATATTGGTGTGGATGGAGGATTGGCAAACTAACAGAAGGCAAAGAGTTGGGATAAGGGGGCCCTTTTCAGGATGGAAACCTGTAACGGTTCTGGAGTCACAATTATTTACATAGTCATAGTCAATAGTCAAACAGTGCAGAAAAGGCCTTTCAGCCCATTCGCTCTGTACTGACATTACTACCACAAAAGGAGGCTATCCCGATTTCCTGCATTTGTCCCATATCCTTGAATGTTATGATATTTCAAGTGCTCATCTGAATATTATCTAATAGTTGTAAGGCTTCCAGCCTCCACTACCTTCCCCAGACACTGAATGTCTAATTCCCACCACCTGCTGAGTGATACCAGATTCTGAATGGGACTTGATAAGATAGATATTGAACAACTGTTTCCCCTTGTGGGAGAATCTAGAACCAGAGGGCACAATTGTTAGGTTGTCAGAAGAATTTCCTCCTCATCTCTGTCTTAAATTTCTTCTCTGTGTGGGGAGTGAATCTGTGGAATTCTTTCCCACAGAGAGCTGTCGAGGCTGGGTCATTCAGGATATTAAAGGCTGAGAGAGAGATCGATCTTTAATCAGGAAGGGAATCAAGGGTTGGGGGAAAGACAGGAAAATGGAGTTGAGGAAGGTCAGGTCAGTCATGATCACAATGAATGGTGGACCAGACTAGACGGGCTGAATGACCTACTTCTGCTATTGTGTTTTATAGATTCCCTACAGTGTGAAAACAGGCCGTTTGGCCCAACAAGTCCACACCAACCCTTTGAAGAGTAACCCACCCAGACCCACTCCCCCTACCCTATTACTCTTCATTTACCCCTGACTAATGCAACTAACCAACACATCCCCGAACACTACAGACAATTTCCCATGGCCAATTCACCTGACCTGCACATCTTTGGACTGTGGGAGGAAACCAGAGCACCCAGAGGAAACCCACACAGACACGAGGAGAATGTGCAAACTCCACACAGACAGTCGCCTGAGGCGGGAATTGAACCCAGGTCTCTGGCGCTGTGAGGCAGCAGTGCTAACCACTGTGCCACCGTGCCACCCCCAATGATGTTAAAGTGTGAAGAGAGAAGGGAAGATGGGCATATAAGTGTGAGAGAGAGAGAGAGAGAGTGTGAGAGAAAGGAACATGGATACAGGAGGGGGGGGGGAGGGAGAGAGACGGAGAAGGGAAGATGGGTATATAAGAGAGAGAGAGAGAGAAGACACCATGTGATGAGTCAATTGTTTAGTTTGAAATCTGTGCAGTGAAGTGTTCTTTACTCTTCCCAAGTGTCACCATGAAGTGTTGTTCAGCAGTGCCCAGGATCTCAGTGGCTGGAGTGGCCTGTGTTAATTTCTCTCCAGTGCTGTTTCACCAGGACCTGTGTGGTGTCAGGTGACACACCAAGTTATTCCTAATAACCAGGCAGACCTCCACTTTACCGGCCTGCTCTACCATTGGCTGCTAGGCCCCAGAGGTCGAAGGTCAGAGTCTAATTCACATGCTGTTCCCAGGATTGATTTGTTTTCTGAGAAGCTAATGAAATGCACTCGACAGAGTGTTCAATAAGATCAGAAGATAAACAGCAGACGCTCTAACCTCATCAACATGCTATGAGACCTTCCCTGTCAGGATCCCAAATCTACAAATATCGGCAGGTCTCCAGAAGATAGGCCTATGTTTACACAGCACATTAACGCACCTTCCCCATATTGAACTCTTGGATTTATTGACAGAGACACAGACAACAGAAGCAAGGAAGTTATACTTAACTTTTATTCAGGCCCCAGTGGGAAATTTCTGTTCAATTCTGGCCTCCGCATTTCAGCAAGAATGTCAAGAGGAACAGAGGAGATTGACAAGAATATGTTTTTACAGGGATGGGGATGAGGAGAGATTGAAGAAGCTAAGATTGTTCTCCTTCGAGTTGAGAAGGTGAACAGGGGGAGATTTAGTCAGAGCTGCTGAAATTTGGAAGTTTTGATATCATCTCAAAAGACAAAGAAGGAGGGAGGGTCAGTAACCAGACTGAGACCCCAGAATCAGGGAAACAGCCTGACGGCAAAGAAGGAGAATTTATTTTAAACATCGAGCGCCTGTGATGTGCAACCCGTTGTCTGAAAGAACAGCTTCTGAACAAACTTCCCAAAGAGAACTGGGTAAATCCTTGAGAAAGAACAATTTCCAGGGTCACAGAGTCATAGAGATGTACAGCACAGAAACAGACCCTTCGGTCCAACCTGTCCATACTGACCAGATATCCCAACCCAATCTAGTCCCACCTGCCAGCACCCAGCCCATATCCCTCCAAACCCTTCCTATTCATATACCCATCCAGATGCCTCTTAAATGTTGTAATTGTACCAGCCTCCACCACATCCTCTGGCAGCTCATTCCATACACGTACCACTCTCTGCGTGAAAAAGTTGCCTCTTAGGTCGCTTTTATATCTTTCCCCTCTCACCCTAAACCTATGCCCTCTAGTTCTGGACTCCCCCACCCCAGGGAAAAGACTTTGTCTATTTATCCTATCCATGCCCCTCATGATTTTATAAACCTCTATAAGGTCACCCTCAGCCTCCAACGCTCCAGGGAAAGCAGCCCCAGCCTGTTCAGCCTCTCCCTGTAGCTCAGATCTGGATAGATCTCATCAGAGACTGGATGGGCCAAATGGGTCTGTGCAAAAATTACTTAGAAGCTTTACAGTGTAGACAGAGATGATTTGGCCCATCAGGAATGCAACAACCCACAAAAAGGTATCCCACCCCTCTATATTGCTATCACTAACCCACATAGCCTGAACGGGCAGTTCCCCATGGCCAATCCACCCTGACCTGCACATCTATGGGCTGTGAGAGGAAACTGGAGCACCCAGAATAAACCCACGCAGACACGGGGAATGTGCAAACTCTACACAGACAAACATTGTTGATGAAGGAGCAGCGCTCCGAAAGCTAGTGCTTCCAAATGAACCAGTTGGACTATAACCTGGTGTAGTGTGATTTTTAACTGATGTGCCCTTGTCCTTCTCTCACACCCAAAACTGGAGTCATGGAGCAGCAGTGATCACAGCCCCAGGGCCCACACCATATCAGCTCTTTCAGCTGGGAAATGGAAGGGTGTGGGAGTTCTGACTCCAGTCTCCCACCATCATCAAGTAACCCCTACTCCCAACCTTACCCTGATCCTAAACTGAACCCTGAACTCTGATCCCTGATCCGAATCTGGTCCTAACCAAATCCTGACCTGACCTTGACCGTAACCTCGGACCATAACCTCTGACCTGTCCAGTACACCCTCAATGCCTGTCCCTTTGACATTAGAGATTCAACCTCCAAGAGATTCCTCACCAATCAGAGAGTTGGCAGCTCCTCATTCCCAGCCAGCACCCCTTCCCGCTCCCCATCCCCACCCCAGTGACAACGTCCAATCCTGGAGATTGTGAGGTTGAAGGTGGAGAGGGTCCTTGAGTCAGGATGATTGATGGTGGGGCTGGGTCTGCAGTGCCTGACCATGGCAGGGTGGGGGGTGGGAGTGGGGGCCATGGTATTGGTAAACATTGGGCAGGGGCATCTACTCATTAGCACCAGAAGCCTCTCAGGTGACTGTGCACTGTCCAATCAGGAGAGGGCACAGCCCAGGTCCACCAGGACAGGCACCCAGATGACATCACCAGAGCCTCTCGGGTTATTACTGTTCCAGAACAACCAAGAAAAAGTCCTTGTTTGGCTACTTCAGGGCATCAGGTGACCACTCGCCAGGGTCCCTGACACTGAGATACTTTGTTTAAGAAGGAGAGTCGGGACAACTGTGGTAATTATAGGACAGTGAGCTTCACTTTGGTTCTGGGTAAACTGTTGGAAAGGGTTATAAGAGATAAGATTGATAATCATCTCAAGAGGAATAATTTGATTAGGGATAGTCAACATGGTTTTGTGAAGGGTAGGTCGTGCCTCACAAACCTTATTGAGTTATTTGAGAAGGTGACCAAACAGGTGGATGAGGGTAAAGTGGTTGATGTGGTGTATATGGATTTCAGTAAGGTGTTTGATAAGGTTCCTCATGGTAGGCTATTGTACAAAATATGGAGACATGGGATTGAGGGTGACTTAGTGGTTTGAATCAGAAATTGGCTAGTTGAAAGAAGACAGAGGGTGATGGTTGATGGGAAATGTTTATCCTGGAGCTCAGTTACCAGTGGGGTACTGCAAGGATCTGTTTTGGGGCCACTGCTGGGCCATCCACGTCATTTTATAAATGACTTGGATGAGGGCGTAGAAGGGTGGGTTAGTAAATTTGTGGATGACACTAAGGTTGGTGGAGTTGGGGATAGTGCTGAAGGATATTGCAAGTTACAGATGGACATAGATAAGCTGCAGAGCTGGGCTGAGAGGTGGCAAATGGAGTTTAATGCGGACAAGTGTGAGGTGATTCACTTTGGTCGGAGTAACCAGAATACAGAGTACTGGGCTAATGGTAGGATTCTTGGTAGTGTAGATGAGCAGAGAGATCTCGGTGTCCAGGTACACAGATCCTTGAAAGTTGCCACCCAGGTTGACAGGGTTGTTAAGAAGGCATACAGTGTTTTAGCTTTTATTGGTAGAGGGATTGAGTTTCAGAGCCACGAAGTTATACTGCAGCTGCTCTTGGAGTATTGTGTCCAGTTCTGGTCACCACATTATAGGAAGGAGGTGGAAGCTTTGGAAAGGGTGCAGAGGTGATTTACTAAGGTGTTGCCTGGTATGAGGGAAGGTCTTACGGGGAAAGGCTGAGGGACTTGAGGCTGTTTTCATTGGAGAGAAGAAGGTTGAGAGGTGACTTAATAGAGACATATAAGATAATCAGAGGGTTAGATCAGGTGGACAGGGAGAGCCTTTTTCCAAGTATGGTGACGGCGAACATGAGGGGACACAGAGATAGGACAGATCTCAGAGGTAGTTTCTTTACTCAGAGAGTACTAAGGGCATGGAATGCTCTGCCTGCAACAGTTGTAGACTTGCCAACCTGAAGGGCATTTAAATGGTCATTGGATAAACATATGGATGAGAATGGAATAGTGTAGGTTAGATGGGCTTCAGATTGGTTTCACAGGTCGGCGTAACATCGAGAGCCGAAGGGCCTGTACTGCGCTGGAATGTTCCATGTGCTATGAGGGACTGTCCCAGCATCATGAAGGGCAGAGCAATTTGCACACTGTGTGGATCACAATTCTCAGGGATACCCTTCCACCATCTCCCAAATACCCCCAGACACCCCTTTAATTTTGACCAGCTTTCCCTCTATCAGGGAGGTGTTGGCCCAGGGGTATTATCACTGATTGTCAACCCACAGACCCAGGGAATGATGTGGGGACCCAGGTTCAAATCCTGCCACGCCAGATGGTGGAATTGGAGTTCAATAAAAACCTGGAATAAGAGTCAAATGATGACCATGACTCCATTGTCGATTGTTGGAGAAACCCATCTGATTCCCTAACATCCTTCAGGGAAGGAAACTGCAATCCTTTCCTGGTGTGGACTACAGGTGACTCCAGACCCACAGCAATGTGGTTGGTTTTTATGGGGTCAATTCAGGTTAGCAATAAATGCAGCCCTAGCCAGAGACGCCCCACCCCGTGAAGGGATGGAGGTGCACCCCATCCCCCTATTCCTCCCCATCATCCGAAAGGCTGCAACACGTCAGCTCTCTGTCTTCTCTTAAACAGAATCAGCTCTCCCTGATCACTGGAACATTCCGGTTCCCCCTTTATCCTCTAGATCGTTCTCAGATTCATCGATTCATAGAGATCTACATCACAAAAAGAGGCCTTTCAGCCCATCACATCTGCACTGGTCAAAAACAACCCCCTCCCTATTCTAACCCCATTTCCCAATGCCTTGCCCATTGCCTTGAGCTTTGGTATGACAGGGGCAGACTGAAATCCCCCTTCAGTGTGGTCAGGCTCCCTGCCTCTCCCACCCTCACAGGCAGTCAGTTCCAGATTCCCCACCCCCCTCAGGGGCAAAAAGAGTTTCCTCACATTCCCCTAACCCTCCTGCCCCTTCCCTTTAATCTACAGCTGCCTGGGCATTGATTCCTTCACCGAGGGGAAGGATTCCTTCCTGCCTATCCTGTCCAAGCCACTCACTGTTTTCGCCAGCTCAATCATGACCCCGTCAGTCTCCCAGCTCTCAGGAAAACAACTCCAGTCTGTCCAATCTCTGTCCACTCCTGAAGCTCTCCAGCCCAGGCACCATCCTGGTAAATCTCCCTCTAACCCCTCTCCAGTGTCTGTATGGAGCTGGATTCTCATCTCTGAATTGAGGCAGCTCTTACAGTCAAGTCTTCTTCTTGTTTATTCTCTCAATGGTCCCACGCTCCGTTATCACAGATCAGAAAGTTGTTAGAATGCAGAAGGAAGCCACTTTATCCAGCATGTCTCTGCTCATCTCTCTCTCAATGGCCAGCTCCCTCAGATGCAATTCTCTCGCCTACTTCCCTAATCACAGACATTATTCCTTGACAAATTGCGTTCTAATTCTCTTTGGAAAGCCTCAATTGAACTTCCCCACACCAGGCTTTCGGAAACTTAATTCTAACCACAAACTATTCAAGTAATCCTTCCTCCAGCACACTCTCAGACGTTCCCAGGACATGGACAGGAAAGGATTAGTTCGGGTTTCATTGTTAACACACGCTGTTATGAATCTCAACACACTGGTACCAATTAGCACTCAAAGGCCTGGACCCAACCTCAAGGGTGTCTAAAGGTGTCAGGCAGATCAGATGTGACACTGTCGGAGGGTCAGTATTGAGGGAGTGGGCACTGTCAGAGGGTCAGTACTGAGGGAGTGGGCACTGTCGGAGGGTCAGTGCTGAGGGAGTGCTGCACTGTCGGAGGGTCAGTACTGAGGGAGTGGGCACTGTCAGAGGGTCAGTGCTGAGGGAGTGCTGCACTGTCAGAGGGTCAGTACTGAGGGAGTGGGCACTGTCGGAGGGTCAGTGCTGAGGGAGTGCCGCACTGTCGGAGGGTCAGTACTGAGGGAGTGGGCACTGTCGGAGGGTCAGTGCTGAGGGAGTGGGCACTGTCGGAGGGTCAGTACTGAGGAAGAGCCGCACTGTCAGAGCGTCAGTACTGAGGGGGCACCGCACTGTCTGAGGGTCAGTACTGAGCGAGTGCCGCACTGTCAGAGGGTCAGTACTGAGCGAGTGCCGCACTGTCAGAGGGTCAGTACTGAGTGAGTGCCGCACTGTCAGAGGGTCAGTACTGAGTGAGTGCCACACTGTCAGAGGGTCAGTGCTGAGGGAGTTCTGCACTGTCAGAGGGTCAGTACTGAGTGAGTGCCACACTGTCAGAGGGTCAGTGCTGAGGGAGTGCTGCACTGTCAGAGGGTCAGTACTGAGGGAGTGCCACACTGTCAGAGGGTCAGTGCTGAGGGAGTGGGCACTGTCAGAGGGTCAGTACTGAGTGAGTGCCACACTGTCAGAGGGTCAGTGCTGAGGGAGTGCTGCACTGTCAGAGGGTCAGTACTGAGTGAGTGCCGCACTGTCAGAGGGTCAGTGCTGAGGGAGTGCCGCACGGTCAGTGGGTCAGTACTGAGTGAGTGCCGCACTGTCAGAGATGCCTACATGTTCTTTTCGATCGATCTGGAAGATCCCATGAAACTGTTTTGAGGAAGAGGTGAGGAGGTGCAATGGCCAATATTTAACCCACTCTTTATATCAGAATGAACACTTTTCTGCTCAATTTCAGGCACGTTTTGTTGTTTCATTCTGTGTAAAAATGTAAGGGCTGTTGTCCCTCCTCTGTAACAGGGACTGTACTGCCAGAAGTATTTCATTGGCTGTCCGGTGCTTTGAGAATTGTCAGTCCTGTGCTAGATAAGTTCCGTTGTACGAGAACTTTCTGATATCTCTTTGATAATTTTTGGCATTTGTGTCTGGTCACATTTTCTCTTTGTTTCATTCAGCATTACCTCAAAAATGTCAACGATCATTTCTGTCTCAGTCTTTCTTTCCTCTGACCCCTGGCACTGAGAGCTGGAGGTGATTGTGAACTGTGTTTGAACCCAGGAGCAGTTTCCTATAAGCAGCTGGCTGCATTTTCCAGTAATCTGCTGTTTGTTCGATATCAGATCAGCTGTTCCTCAGGGAATGGAACCTCATCAACTGAGTCCAGAACTTCCTCCCCAGGTCACCACAAACTGGAAACTTAGCCATCAACCAGCTCCTCCTCTCTCCCCACAATCAGCTGGTCAACTGCCAGTAAAGTGATTGGTTCAGGAATGTAAGCTGTTGTTCATAGAACACAGAACATGGAACAGTACAGTACAGGAACAGGCCCTTCGGCCCACAATGTCATGTGAAATGGCGCCAAATTGAACTAATCCCTTCTGCCTGCCCTTGGTCCGTATCTTCCCATGTGCTTATCTAAAAGCCCCTAAAATGTCCCGATCATATCTGCCTCCAGCAATATTGCTCGCAACATGTTCCACACTCCCACACATCGCCTTTGAACTTTCCCCCTCTCACCTTAAATGCATGCCCCCGAGTATTAAGCATTTCAACTCTGAGAAAGATTCTGACTGTCAACTCTATCTAGGCTTTGTGTAATTTTATAAACTTCTGTCAAGTCTCCCCTCAGTCTCCGCTGCTCCAGAGAAAGCAGCCTGAGTTTTTCCAGCCTCTCCTTGTAGCTCATACCCCCTAATCCAGGCAACATCCTGGGAAACCTCTTCTGCACCCTCTCCAAAGCCTCCCTATCCTTCCTGTGATGTGGCGACCGGAATTGAACGCAATAAATTCTGATGTTCAGATGCAGATGGAGATTTTGGAGACCTCGCATTAAATCATCGAACATTTCTTTGGCTGCAGTTAAAGGAAGGAGATTCCTTTCACCTGGCTTGTGTTAGTGACCCCCTGTCTCTACGTCCAGTACAGAACCTCTCCCTCGAGCCCAAATCTGAGTTGCTCGGATGAAGTTTGGTTTCCCTTTTCCCAGGGGAACAGTAAGCAGGAAGGAGAGACAGGCTTGAAACAGGCCTGGAATTTTTATCACACCCACTAAGACGACAAATGGGAAACAAGCATGATAGTAAAGTGCAGTCCAAGGTGATTTTCTGAGAGCCCTCCATAAATTACCAGAATTGTGTCTACCATCTGCCAAACCTGTTCAATATCTCTGCTGAGAGATCATTGACCTGAAACATTAACCCTGTTTCTCTCTCACAGACAGTGCCAGACTTGCTGAATTTCTCCAGAACTTTCTAATTTAATATTGGTATTGGATAGAAGCTTCCACTCTGGGGAAGGGTCACCGGACCCAATACATTAACTTTGCTTTCTCTTCACAGATGCTGCCAGGGAGCTTTTCCAGCAATTTCCACTTTTGTTTCGGATTCCTGAAGAAGGGCTCATGCCCGAAACGTCGATTCTCCTGCTCCTTGGATGCTGCCTGACCTGCTGCGCTTTTCCAGCAACACATTTTCAGGCTCGGGGAATAGACAAGAACACTCTCTTTATGAGATCTTGCTGTGCAGTCTCACCTCCCCTGTTTCCTGTTTCCCCCATTTGAATGCTCCCTCTGGGCTGGACCGTGTTGTGATGCCCGTTCAGATCAATCTGTTAGAAATGCCCACTGTCTTTATTTCACAGAAACCATTCTAGAAGGTGTTTTAATTGTGAGTGGGAACAGTGAGGACAAATCACATGCTGCAGTTTCTCTGTTAAATGTTCTCCGGTTCACCTACTGCCCCGTAATCGGAAACACAATGTGGTGCTGGGTTTTATGGGTGATTTGTGTGCAGTGCTGTCTTCCTCTACATTAATTGCCTGTCATTGGGAGAGGGAAGATTCTGCTGATCAGCTCCTGACTCAATGCAATTCTCTCTGCACAGGGGATGATTTACGTTGTTTCCACTGGTCAACCTTTTTACCAGATTCTGCACATCCATCTTGCTCAGCATCATATCAGATTGATAAATGCTTGATGTCACTAGGAATTAAGGGCTACGGGGAGAATGCGGGTAAGTGGAGTGGAAATGCCCATCAGCCATGATTGAATGGCGGAGTGGACTCGATGGGCAGAATGGCCTTGCTCCGCTCCTATGTCTTATGGTCTTATACCACACAGCACCATTTCTCACAATTCCCTTCATTACCACCGTCTCCTTCCCATCTGGGCTTGCACAGTCCCACTGAACATTCCTGTATCTCCCAATGCAAAAGCCCTTCAGCAGCCCCTGCTCTCTGTACTGCCCTGTTACTGAGGCCCACACCATGTGGGTCTGACATGGCTGCAGTATTCCTTTCTGTTCCCACCGTGACCCACAGTCATGACCAGATACTGAATGCAATGGTCTTTAGGATGTCCTGACTGGAATTTCCCAGTTCACTTTTTCCCGATGAAGCCATCGTAATTTGCTGTGTCCACGTGCAAAGCGAGTCCCCAAACTACATAAAATCAGAATGTTCTGGAAGTAGTCAGCAACATAGGCAAACTCTGAGGAGAGGCTCTGATTCAGTGGCTGTAACCACACTGTAAGAAATCAATGTATCATTGCTCTCTTTCAATCAATTCACTCTGGTGAGTTTTGACATCATTTTGGAAATTATTTTATGCAGAATTTTAAATGAAATTCTTTTTGTGGTAAGGGGTTGGTGTGGGGAGAGGACCCAACGTGTCCATTAGAGATGTTTCAGCACAGCTTCAGGTCATCAGCTGGCAGCCAGATTAATGCAGCAGGTGGAACCAGCCAGCCCTGGGCAGACCCTGTACGTAGTGTCTCTCACCTCCCACAGCCACATGGGCTGAACGACGGAAAACAATGCTTCCATTTGTGTGTGTCATTAATTAGAACTTGCTGTCTCTCTCTGTCCACGAATAGAAAGCTGCTGTTGGAAAGTCAAGTGCTGAGGGTTAATAGACCTCACCAATTGCTGCAAGTTGGAGGAGGTAATGAGACACTTCCCAGATAAACAGAGAGCTGAGGAGAGAGAAACAAGCCAATTGCCAGGAGATGAGACATTCAGCAGTCTGCACTGGTCAACATGGAAAGGCTGGCAGCTCAGAGAGATCCTGGTTTACCTTCCACTTGTTTCCCTATCCCATACAGTTTCAATTTGAGGACAGATAGATGCAGAGCTCAAGGTCGGAACTTGATTCCAGAGAGCATCTGTAAATACTCCGTGAGAGTTAATGACAAGCTGAGGGCAGGGCTGTCAGATTTACACACTGCAGTACCATGTGCTCTCAGACTGACAGACAATCCATCACTCACACTAATAATCTGACATTAATTACATTTGTTCAACACCCGAACAGTGTCACATCCAACACAGAGCCCAATACAAGAACACATTCAAGATCCAGTAAACACAGGTGAACTTGATCACCCCGAACCCCTCGATTAGATTCCAGTCTGTAACCCCCTCCCAGGGTATCTGTTATCCTGTATATAAACTCCACCCTGAACACCTCGATTAGATTCCAGTCTGTAACTCCCTCCCTGGGTATCTGTTATCCTGTATATAAACTCCACCCTGAACCCCTCAATTAGATTCCAGTCTGTAACTCCCTCGCAAGTATCTATTAATCTGTATATAAACCCCACCCCGAACACCTCGATTAGATTCCAGTCTGTAACTCCTTCCCTGGGTATCTGTTATTCTGTATATAAACCCCACCCCGAACACCTCGATTAGATTCCAGTCTGTAACTCCTTCCCTGGGTATCTGTTATTCTGTATATAAACTCCACCCCAAACCCCTGTATTAGATTCCATTCTGTAACCCCCACCCTGGGTATCTGTTATTTTGTCTATAAACCCCACTACGTACCCCTCGATTAGATTCCAGTCTATAACTCAATCCCTGGGTATCTGTTATTCTGTATATAAACCCCACCCTGAACCCCTCGATTAGATTCCAGTCTGTAATTCACTCCCGGGTATCTGTTATTCTGTATATAAACCCCACCCTGAACCCCTCGATTAGATTCCAGTCTGTAATTCACTCCCGGGTATCTGTTATTCTGTATATAAACCCCACACCCTAATCCCCTCGATTAGATTCCAGTCTATAATTCCCTCCTTGGTATCTGTTATTCTGTATATAAACCCCACCCTGAAACCCTCGATTAGATTCCAGTCTGTAACTCCCTCCCAGGGAATCTGTTATTCTGTATATAAACCCCACCCTGATCCCCTTAATTAGATTCCAGTCTGTAACACCCTCCCGGGTATCTGTTATCCTGTATATAAACTCCACCCCGAACCCCTCGATTAGATTCCAGTCTGTAACTCCCTCCCGGGTATCTGTTATTCTGTATATAAACTCCACCCCAAAACCCTCGATTAGATTCCAATCTGTAACTCCCTCCCTGGGTATCTGTTATTCTGTGTATAAGCCACACCCCGTACCCCTCGATTAGATTCCAGTCTGTAACTCCCTCCCTGGGTGTCTGTTATTCTGTATTTAAACCCCACCCTGATCCCCTTGATTAGATTCCAATCTGTAACTCCCTCCCAGGTATCTGTTATTCTGTATATAAACCCACCCTGAACCCCTCGATTAGATTCCAGTCTGTATCTCCCTCCCTGGGTATCTGTTATTCTGTATATAAACTCCACCCTGAATGCCTCGATGAGATTCCAGTCTGTAACTCCCTCCCTGGGTGTCTGTTATTCTGTAAATAAACCCCACCACGAACCCCTCAATTAGATTCCTGTCTGTAACTCCCTCCCGGGTATCTGTTTTTCTGAATATAAGCCCCACCATGAACCCTTCGACTAGATTCCAGTCTGTATCTCCCTCCCAGGTATCTGTTATTCTGTATATAAACTCCACCCCGAAACCCTCGATTAGATTCCAGTCTGCAACTCCATCCCTGGGTATTTGTTATTCTGTATATAACCTCCACCCAAAACCCCTCGATGAGATTCCAGTCTGTAACTCCTTCCCTGGGGTATCAGTTATTCTGTATATAAACTCCACCCTGACCCCCGCTATTAGATTCTAGTCTGTATCTGCCTCCCTGGGTATCAGTTATCCTGTATATAAACTCCACCCCGAACCCCTCGATTAGATTCCAATCTGTAACTCCCTCCCAGGTATCTGTTATTCTGTATATAAACCCACCCTGAACCCTTCGATTAGATTCCAGTCTGTATCTCCCTCCCTGGATATCTGTTATAATGTATATAAACTCCACCCTGAACGCCTCGATTAGATTCCAGTCTGTAACTCCCTCCCTGGGTGTCTGTTATTCTGTAAATAAACCCCACCACGAACCCCTCAATTAGATTCCAATCTGTAACTCCCTCCCAGGTATCTGTTATTCTGTATATAAACCCACCCTGAACCCCTCGATTAGATTCCAGTCTGTATCTCCCTCCCTGGGTATCTGTTATTCTGTATATAAACTCCACCCTGAATGCCTCGATGAGATTCCAGTCTGTAACTCCCTCCCTGGGTGTCTGTTATTCTGTAAATAAACCCCACCACGAACCCCTCAATTAGATTCCTGTCTGTAACTCCCTCCCGGGTATCTGTTTTTCTGAATATAAGCCCCACCATGAACCCTTCGACTAGATTCCAGTCTGTATCTCCCTCCCAGGTATCTGTTATTCTGTATATAAACTCCACCCCGAAACCCTCGATTAGATTCCAGTCTGCAACTCCATCCCTGGGTATTTGTTATTCTGTATATAACCTCCACCCAAAACCCCTCGATGAGATTCCAGACTGTAACTCCTTCCCTGGGGTATCAGTTATTCTGTATATAAACTCCACCCTGACCCCCGCTATTAGATTCTAGTCTGTAACTGCCTCCCTGGGTATCAGTTATCCTGTATATAAACTCCACCCCGAACCCCTCGATTAGATTCCAATCTGTAACTCCCTCCCAGGTATCTGTTATTCTGTATATAAACCCACCCTGAACCCTTCGATTAGATTCCAGTCTGTATCTCCCTCCCTGGATATCTGTTATAATGTATATAAACTCCACCCTGAACGCCTCGATTAGATTCCAGTCTGTAACTCCCTCCCTGGGTGTCTGTTATTCTGTAAATAAACCCCACCACGAACCCCTCAATTAGATTCCAGTCTGTAACTCCCTCCCGGGTATCTGTTTTTCTGAATATAAACCCCACCCCGAACCCTTCGATTAGATTCCAGTCTGTAACCCCCTCCCGGGGCATCTGTTATTCTGTATATAAACCCACCCTGAACCCCTCGATGAGATTCCAGCCTGTAACTCCCTCCCTGGGTCTCTGTTTTCCTGTATATAAACCCCACCCTGAACCCTTCGACTAGATTCCAGTCTGTAACTCCCTCCCAGGTATCTGTTATTCTGTATATAAACTCCACCCCGAAACCCTCGATTAGATTCCAGTCTGTAACTCCCTCCCAAGTATCTGTTAATCTGTATATAAACTCCACCCCGAAACCCTCGATTAGATTCCAGTCTGCAACTCCATCCCTGGGTATCTGTTATTCTGTATATAAACCCCACCGTAATCCTCTCGATTAGATTCCACTCTGTAACTCCTTCCCTGCGTATCTGTTATACTGTATATAATCTCCACCCTAAACCCCTCCATTAGATTCCAGTCTGTAACTCCTTCCCTGGGGTATCTGTTATTCTGTATATAAACTCCACCCCGAACCCCTCGATTAGATTCCAGTCTGTAACTTCCTCCCTGGGTATCTGTTATTCTGTATATAAACCCACCCTGAACCCCTCGATTAGATTCCAGTCTGTAACTCCCTCCCTGGGTGTCTGTTATTCTGTAAATAAACCCCACCCCGAACCCCTCGATTAGATTCCAGTCTGCAATTCCCTCCCTGGGTATCTGTTATTCTGTATATAAACCCCACCCCGAACCCCTCGATTAGATTCCAGTCTGTAACTCCCTCCCTGGGTATCTGTTATAATGTATATAAACTCCACCCCGAATGCCCCAATTAGATTCCAATCTGTAACTCCCTCCCCGGGGTATCTGTTATAATGTATATAAACTCCACCCTGAACGCCTCGATGAGATTCCAGTCTGTAACTCCCTCCCTGGGTGTCTGTTATTCTGTAAATAAACCCCACCACGAACCCCTCAATTCGATTCCAGTCTGTAACTCCCTCCCGGGTATCTGTTTTTCTGAATATAAGCCCCACCATGAACCCTTCGACTAGATTCCAGTCTGTAACTTCCTCCCTGGGTATCTGTTTTTCTGTATATAAACCCCACCCTGAACCCTTCGACTAGATTCCAGTCTGTAACCCCCTCCCGGGGTATCTGTTATTCTGTATATAAACCCACCCTGAACCCCTCGATTAGATTCCAGTCTGTAATTCCATCCCGGGTATCTGTTATTCTGTATATAAACCCACCCTGAACCCCTCGATTAGATTCCAGTCTGTAATTCCATCCCGGGTATCTGTTATTCTGTCTATAAACCACACCACGTACCCCTCGATTAGATTCCAATCTGTAACTCTCTCCCTGGGTATCTGTTATTCTGTATATAAACCACCCCGAACACCTCGATTAGATTCCAGTCTGTAACTCCCGCCCGGGGTATGTGTTATTCTGTATATAAACCACCCTGAACCCCTCGATTAGTATCCAGTCTGTAACTCCCTCCCAGATATCTGTTATTCTGTATATAAACCCCACCCCGAACCCCTCGATTCGATTCCAGTCTGTACCACCCTCCCGGGTATCTGTTATTCTGTATATAAACTCCACCCCGAACCCCTCGATTAGATTCCAGTCTGTAACTCCCTCCCAGGTATCTGTTATTCTGTATATGAACTCCACCCCAAACCCCTCAATTAGATTCCAGTCTGTAACTCCCTCCCTGGGTGTCTGTTATTCTGTATTTAAACCCCACCCTGATCCCCTCGATTAGATTCCAATCTGTAACTCCCTCCCAGGTATCTGTTATTCTGTATATAAACCCACCCTGAACCCCTCGATTAGATTCCAGTCTGTATCTCCCTCCCAGGTAGATGTTATTCTGTTTATAAACCCCACCCTGAATCCCTCGATTAGATTCCAGTCTGTAACTCCCTCCCTGGATATCTGTTATTCTGTATATAAACTCCACCCCGAATGCCTCGATTAGATTCCAGTCTGTAACTCCCTCCCTGGGTGTCTGTTATTCTGTAAATAAACCACCCCGAGCCCCTTGATTAGATTCCCGTCTGTAACTCACTCCCCGGGTATCTGTTATTCTGTATATAAACCCCACCACGAACCCCTCAATTAGATTCCAGTCTGTAACTCCCTCCCGGGTATCTGTTTTTCTGAATATAAGCCCCACCATGAACCCTTCGACTAGATTCCAGTCTGTAACTTCCTCCCTGGGTATCTGTTTTTCTGTATATAAACCCCACCCTGAACCCTTCGACTAGATTCCAGTCTGTAACCCCCTCCTGGGGTATCTGTTATTCTGTATATAAACTCCACCCCGAACCCCTCGATTAGATTCCAGTCTGTAATTCCCTCCCGGGGTATCTGTTATTCTGTATATAAACCCCACCCCGAACCCCTCGATTAGATTCCAGTCAGTAACCCCCTCCCGGGGTATCTGTTATTCTGTATATAAACCCCACCCCGAACCCCTCAATTAGATTCCAGTGTGTATCTCCCTCCCAGGTATCTGTTATTCTTTATATAAACCCACCCTGAACCCCTCGATTAGATTCCAGTCTGTAACTCCCCCCCTGGGTATCTGTTATTCTGTATATAATCCCCACCCCGAACCCCTCGATTAGATTCCAGTCTGTAACTCCCTCCCTGGGTATCTGTTATTCTGTATATAAACCCCACCCCAAACCCATTTGATTAGATTCCAGTCTGTAATTCCCCCCCTGGGTATCTGTTATTCTGTATAAAAACCCCACTCCAAACCCCTCGATTAGATTCCAGTCTGTAACTCCCCCCCTGGGTATCTGTTATTCTGTATATAAACCCCACCCCAAACCCCTCGATTAAATTGCAGTGAGTATACTCAGACAGACCTCAGCAGGATGACTGGGATTTGAATGTCAGTGGTCAGGGTTCAGAAAGCTGGAGCTTCTGGACAATCCCTTGTGTTTTGTCCAACTGGCTGGTCTCAGGACTGACTGGGTGATTGCTATCAGTCACAGCTATAAGTGTTTTCCCAATCTAACAATGGCATTTCCTGTGGGTCATTGATTTTAATCATTAAGGCTGTACAGTTTGGAGTAGTGCGATGTGACTGTGTTCCGTGAAATGGTCACTCAGTCTGTGTGATAATTGCATTTGCTTGATTGATGAATTCTGCGGTGAGGAGAGACTGATCTGTTCAGTGTGATCTGTCAGTAGCAAGAGCTACTGTGATCTTTTGCATTCTGTGGGATTCCTGAGCCCTGGCGATAATCAAGCAGCTGCCCTCATACACTGAGGTGATGCAAATGTTAATCTCACTGCTTAGTCCACCCTCTGATTGTGAATTCAGGAGGGCATCACACAGCAGCTCAATAGAGACACAAAAATATAAAGTAAGCAATGAAATTTCCCTTCAGTTAATAATCACTAGAACCATCTAGTCTGCACTCCGCAGTACATTGGAAACTCTAAGCATTCTGGTCTGACAGTCAGAAACACATTGTTCAACCGCCTCACCACAGATGTGAACCTTGAAATGGCCTTAATCAATGACTACACGACTGAGGGAGTGCCGCACTGTCAGAGGGTCAGTGCTGAGGGAGTGTCGCACTGTCAGAGGGCCAGTACTGAGGGAGTGCCGCACTGTCAGAGGGTCAGTGCTGAGGGAGTGCCGCACTGTCAGAGGGTCAGTGCTGAGGGAGTGCTGCACTGTCAGAGGGTCAGTACTGAGGGAGTGCCACACTGTCAGAAGGTCAGTACTGAGATAGTGGGCACTGTCAGAGGGTCAGTTCTGAGGGAGTGCTGCACTGTCAGAGGGTCAGTACTGAGGGAGTGGGCACTGTCAGAGGGTCAGTTCTGAGGGAGTGCCATACTGTCACAGGGTCAGTACTGAGGGAGTGCCGCACTGTCAGAGGGTCAGTGCTGAGGGAGTGCCGCACTGTCAGAGGGTCAGTACTGAGGGAGTGCCGCACTGTCAGAGGGTCAGTGCTGAGGGAGTGCCGCACTGTCAGAGGGTCAGTGCTGAGGGAGTGCCGCACTGTCAGAGGGTCAGTACTGAGGGAGAGCCGCACTGTCGGAGGGTCAGTGCTGAGGGAGTGCCGCACTATTGGAGGGTCAGTACTGAGGGAGTGCCACACTGTCAGAGGGCCAGTAATTTCTGAATTGTTGAACATCAGTTGTGTAAAACTAAATCCCTTTCTGTCAGTTGCCTTTGTTGCAATATGAAGACTTTGGGAATGATTGTGGTAACCTGTGGCCAGTGCTGGCTCCATGTGAGAGTGTACTGTGTGGGTGCTGTTGTGTGTCCTGACTTTGGGGCAGAGTGTGAGGACAGGCATTGCTGGGTTTGTTAGGACAGCAATGTGAGAGTTAACACCTGCAGAAGCAATTAGTAAAATAAAACAAGAAGCAATTGGACTAAATCTGTTTAATAATAATCAGCTTGTACTGCGGATTAATCAAAGGAAAGGCAGCAAACATTTGCATACAATCTCCTCACCGAGTGACTCCTCATTTCCCCAAGTTCAGAGTTATCATTGGCCCCAATCCAATGCAGTGTTTTACAACCAATTTGTGAGGCAGCGACATCAAATAATCATCGTCCTAATTTTATACTTGAATGAACTCTATTTGTCATCTCATTTACAGTAATTGGAGCAATTCTGTCTCTCAGCCATCTGCTCCCCACACTCTGCCTCAGCATCAAGTGATTGATGGTCACAGACTGGATTGCTCAGGGTCAATGTTCCACTCTGTTCCCCAGCTCCCACAGCTGCAGCTCTGGGGCTGCTCGGATAAAGCTGCCTCTGGTCGCGCTCTCTCGACTGTCCCCTGTCCCCCAGCAGTAAGGAACCTCCTTACAATGTTCTCACTATTAAATACACGGCAGTGTTTCAGCTGCACACAGGCACAGCAGGATAAAGTGAGATGGCTCAGGGCAGACCCTTCACAAAGCCGATGGGCCAAATGGCCACACGATGGGCCAAATGGGCGCACGATGGGCCAATGGGCACACGATGGGCCAAATGGCCACACGATGGGCCAAATGGGCGCACGATGGGCCAAATGGGTGCACGATGGGCCAAATGGCCACACGATGGGCCAAATGGCCACACGATGGGCCAATGGGCGCACGATGGGCCAAATGGCCACACACTGTTTTGACAGATGCCCCAGAACCCCATCAGCTCAGTGGCTGGGGATGGGAGACTGGGATTCTCTTCCCTTCTGTTTCTCAGCTAGATACCTCCTCCACAGTCACTCCCCCTCCTCCCCAAATCACCCCAACCCACAACTAGAATGACAAAACTCCCCACTATTCCAGGTGCAGACACTCAACAGGCAAATGGAAGCCTCTTCCACACCTCCCCCACTCCCATCCCCAGCTCACTCCAGCTCACCCCCACACCCCTGACACACTCCTAACTCAACCTTGTAGTCCCACACACTCCCCACCCCCCACCCCCACTATCAGCCCAGCCCTGTGTGTGTCTTTGTTTTTATTCAGTCAGAGGGTGAGGGAATCACTGGATAGGTCAACATTACTTACCCAGGGGGCAGTTTGGAGACAACCGTATTGCTGTGGGTCTGGAGTCACATGTAGACAGGACTGATTGGCATGAGATCAGCCAGTGGGACCTCATACATCATGAGTTCCCTGACTGGACCAGGTTCACAATTACAATCAGGGAGCCCTGGCTGACAGGTATAAGCAGGAAGGTCAGAGGTTCTGTTCACTCTGTGGGAGCTGGCTCTGAGGGTGGCAGTATTATGGTCAAGGACCCTCCATGGTCAATAAAGAGTGACTTGGGGACAGGATGTTGGTCTGCGGAGTTCTTTCACAGATCAGGCCAGGTAAGGACATGACTAAACCAGATGGGGGTTTCCCATCAATACTTTCAACGTCATCATTAGATTCCTAATTCCAAAAACTTTTTATTGGATCAAGCTCCACTATCTACTATGGTGGGATTGAAATCTGGGCGCCCAGAACATTTCTGGATCTTGGGATTAACCACAAGGCCATCACCCTCCCCTGTATCTGTGGGTACCTGTGTGCATGTCTGTGTGTGTGTGTGTCTGTGGGTGTCTGTGTGCGTGTCTGTAGGTACCTGTGTGCGTGTCTGTGTGCATGTGTCTGTGGGTACCTGTGTGCGTATCTGTGTGTGTGTGTCTGTGGGTGTCTGTGTGCGTGCCTGTAGGTACCTGTGTGCGTGTCTGTGTGTGTGTCTGAGTGTCTGTGTGTATGCGTGTCTATGCGTGTGTGTGTCTGAGTGTCTGTGTGTATGCGTGTCTGAGTGTCTGTCTGTGTGTCTGTGAGTGTGTGTGTTTGTGTCTGTCTATACCGGCCATGCACTCAGATCCAGTGCCACCTGCTGATGGGAATATTTGCAGATATCTTTAAAGTCTGAAGGCCCCACTTGCTTCAAGAAGACCAGCATCATTCTGGTACCTAAGAAAACACGTGCAGCGTGTCTCAATGACTGTGGCCCAGTGACTCTGATCTCCGTTATTGTGACGTGCTTGGAGAGGTCAGTCATGGCCCACATCAGCTCCAGCCTCCCAGCCAGCCTCAATCCCTCACTATTTCCCGACTGTCACAACAGCTCCATGGAAGGTGCCAACCCCTGGCCTTACACTCATCCCTGCACCATCCAGATCACAAGGATACCTACGTCTGACTCCCATTTACAGATACCAGCTCCATCTTCAACACCATAATCCCGACCAAACCCATCTCCAAACTCCGAGACCTAGGACTTTGCTCCCCCCTCTGTAGCTGGATCGACCTCCTGACCCATAGACAGCAATCAGTAAGGAACAGGCCCCAACCCCTCCTCCACAATCATCCCCACCAGCGGTGCCCCTCAAGGCTGGGTACTCAGCCCCTCACTATACTCCCTGTACACTCAGGACTGTGTGGCCAAATACAGCCCCAACTCCATTTACAAGTTTCTGATGAGATCACTGTAGAGAGTCAGATCCCAAACAACGCTGAGACAGAGAACAGGAAAGAGACTGAACACTGAGAACATGGTGTGAAGGGAACAAGCTCTCCCTCAACATCAGCAAAATGAAGGAGCTGTTCATTACCTTCAGGAAGCAGAGTGGGGGGCACCCCCCTGTCTGTATCAGTGAGGCTGAGGGGGAAATGGGCGACAGCATCAAGTTCCTGGGAGTGACGGTCACCCACAATCTGTCCTGGGAGTGACGGTCACCCACAATCTGTCCTGATCCACCCACATGGACGTGATGGTCAGGAAAGCACCACAACACCTCCACTTCCTCAGGAGGCTAAAGAAATGCAGCACGGCCACAATGACTCTTACCAGTTTGTATAGATGCACCACAGAAAGCCTCCTATCCAGATGTATCACGACTTGGTTTGGCAACTGCTCTGCCCCAGGACCACAAGAAATTACAGAGAGTTGTGAACACAGCCCAGTCCATCCCAAAACCCAGCCTTCCATCCACTGACTCCATCTACACTTCCTGCTGTCTCAGCAAAGACCCCTCCCACCCCGTTATAATCTCTTCCACCCTCTTCCAAAAGGCTGGAGCTACAATAACTTAAACACACATACCAACTGTTTAAAGAACAGCTTCTTCCCCGTGGTTATTAGTGTTCTGAATCGACCTCTCAAATTTTTAATTTAATGTTGTTTGTCTCTTTGTGCACCTTCCCTGCATCTGGAACACTGTCTTCTCGTTGTGTTCCGTTATCCTGATGCAATATGTATGGTATGATCTACCTGGACTGCACACAAAACAAAGCTTTTCACTGTACCAAGGTACATGTGACAATAATAAATTAAATCAAGTCAAATCAAAAAGTATTTATTTGTGTGTGAGCAGTATGACCAGTGTGAGCGGGACTCTGATGATCAGTATCTCACTGAGACTCGGCTGGGAGCTTGGAAAGCAGCTGCAGTCTGGCTGGAAGAACACACCAATCCAGAAGAGACAGTGGGGACTCCAGATGCTGGAACTCAGAGTCAAAAAGTGTGGTGCTGGGAAAGCACAGCGGGTCAGGCATTATCTGAGGAGCAGGAGAATCGACGTTTTGAGCAAAAGCCCTTCATCAGGAATGAGGGTAGTGGGCCAAGGGGCTGAGAGATAAATGGGAGGGTGGGGTGGGGCTGGAGGGGGCACAAGGTAACTGGGAATGTGATTGGTAGATGGATGTGGGGGACAAGATGATAGGTCGGAGAGGAGAGTGGAGCAGAAAGATGGGAAAGGTGATGGACAGGTCAGGAGGGCGGAGCCGTGTTGGAGGTTTGGGACTGGGATAAGGTGGAGGGAGGGGAGATGAGGAAACTGGTGAAATCCACATTGATCCCGTGTGGCTGCAGGGTCCCCAGGTGGAATATGAGGCATTCGTCCCCCAGGGGTCGGGTGGTAACGGTTTGGTGATGGAGGAGGCCCAGGACCTGCATGTCCTTGACGGAGTGAAAAGGGGAGTTGAATGTTCGGCCAAGGGGCGGTGGGGTTGGTGGATGCAGGTGTCCCAGAGGTGTTCTCTGAAACAATCGGCAAGTTGGCGTCCTGTCTCCCCAATATAGAGGAGACCGCATTGGGAGCGACGGATGCAGTAGATGACATTGGTCGAGGTTCAGGTAAACTTGTGATGGATGTGGAAGGATCCCTTGGGGCCTTGGATGGAGGTGAGGGGAGGGGCGCAGGTTTGCACTTCCTGTGGTGGCAGGGGAAGGTGCTAGGAATGGGGCGAGGACTGGTGGGGGAGTGTGGACCTGTTGAAGGATCCGTGGAGGGAATGGTCTCTCTGGAAAGCTGATAGGGGTGGGGAGGGAAACCTATCTCTAGTGGTGGGGTCTGTTTGGAGGTGGCTGAAATGGTGGAGGGTGATGCGTTGTATGCAGAGGACGGTGGGGTGGAAGGTGAGGATGAGGTGGGGGGTTCTGTCCTTGTTGAGTTGGGAGGAGTGGGGTTCAATGGCAGAGGGTCAGGAAGTGGAGGAGATGTGCTGGAGGGCATCGTCAACTACGTGGGAGGGCAAATTGTGAAGGAGGCCATCTGGGACTTTCTGAGGTAGAATTGGTCAGCCTGGGAACAGATGCGATGGAAGTGAAGGAATTAGGAATAAAAGTTAGTGTTTTTATTGGAGTTAGGGTGGGAGGATGTATAGTCCAGGCAGCTGTGGGAGTTGGTGGGCTCCCCCCTCACCTCCATCCAAGGCCCCAAAGGATCCTTCCATCTGACAGAAATGTACCTGTACTTCCACCAATGTCTTCACCTGTGTCTGTTGCACCTGATGTGGTCTCCTCTACATTAGGGAGACAGGACGCCAGCTTGAGGATCATTTCAGAGGTCCTGGACCTCCTCCATCACCAAACCGTTACCACCCGACCCCTGGGGGAGGAATGCCTCATATTCCACCTGGGGACCCTGCAGCCACACGGGATCAATGTGGATTTCACCAGTTTCCTCATCTCCCCTCCCTCCACCTTATCCCTGTCCCAAACCTCCAACACGGCTCCACCCTCCTGACCTGTCCATCACCTTTCCCACCAATCCGCTCCACCCTCCTCTCCGACCTATCACCTTCACTTCCACCTTCATCTACCTATCACATTCCGAGCTCCCTTCCCCTCACCCCACCCCCTCCCATTTATCTCTCAGACCCCCGGCCCACAAGCCTCATTCCTGATGAAAGGCTTACACCCAAAATGTTGATTCTCCTGCCCCTCGGATGCTGCCTGACCTGCTGTGCTTTTCCAGCAACACACTCTCGACTCTGATCTCCAGCATCTGCAGATCTCACTGTCTCCTTCCCTAATGTTTTTTATACAGAGGGGGGTCGGAGTCTGGAATTTGCTGCCTAAAAGTGTGGCTGACTCAGAAACTCTTGTAATATTTACACAGTATGTATATTCACTTCCAGGGACATGGCCAAAAACTGGAAAGTAAGATTCATCTCATCAGGTTGTTATTGTCTGGGCTTTAGCACAATACGCTGCACGGACTCCTCCTGTGCTCAAAACATTTGATTCCAAGATGACAATTGATCTGATTATAATCTCCAATCCGTATTCCCTCCTGCCCCCCAGATGACCTCTCAGAGATCAGGATGCATAGTCTTCTCCCGAACTGAGGAGACTCCACTGAGTGCTCTTCTCCAGCTAATGGGAGGGAGGTAAATGCATGTCTAAAGCATTAAACACCGCCATCTCACACCCTCAAACCCCTCCCAACCACACCCTCCTCAACCTCCTCCCCACCACTTCCACTAACCCCCTCCCCTCCAGCCCCCAGAACATTCAGGTTAAAGTTATAGAGTCATAGAGATGTACCGCATGGAAACAGACCCTTCGGTCCAACTCATCCATGCCGACCAGATATCCCAACCCAATCTAGTCCCACCTGCCAGCCCCCGGCCCATATCCCTCCAAACCCTTCCTATTCATATACCCATCCAAATGCCGCTTAAATGTTGCAATTGTACCAGCCTCCACCACTTCCTCTGGCAGCTCATTCCATACACGTACCACCCTCTGTGTGAAATTGTTGCCCCTTAGATCTCTTTTATATCTTTCCCCTTTAACTCTAAACCTATGCCCTCTAGTTCTGGACTCCCCCACCGCAGGGAAAGGACTTTGTCTATTTATCCTGTACATGCCCCTCATAATTTTGTAAACCTCTATAAGGTCACCCCTCAGCCTCCGACACTCCAGGGAAAACAGCCCCAGCCTGTTCAGCCTCTCCCTGTAGCTCAGATCCTCCAACCCTGGCAACATCCTTGTAAATCTTTTCTGAACCCTTTCAAGTTTCACAACATCCTTCCGAGGACTGGGGTGGACAAACTCAGAAGCAACACCACACCAGGTTCAAGTCCAACATGTTTCTTTGAAATCACAAGCTTTCAGACTGTAACCGGCTATCATGTGATTTCTGTCATTACCTACAGCAGTCTGACACTGGCATCTCCACATCATAACAATCTGATAGTCTGATGTGTAATGCGTTTATCACTCCAGCACAACACATGGACAATTTTGATAAGACTGCCATCAGTTTCCGTAACTCTGCTGTTCAAGAGACTCATTAACCAATTTCAAAAACTAAAAAACCCTTTAGATTTGCATCACTTGGCTAATGCATTTTATAATCCAAATCATACCCATTAGTAGCACATGAAAACTTGATTTTATTTTGCATTTTAAGCAAAGAGCATTTTGCATTTTGCTTTTATGTGTCCACCCTGATTTAGAATGATCAATAATTCCTGTCAGTTTGTGCTCTCCACCTGAAGTCCTTTTCCATGTTGCAATCTTAATCCTTCAATCCCGTCTATTCACATCCATCTGAAGATTTTACACCAAACAGCATCCAGTAGAGAAGCTGGAGAGGACAGGGCACTGACACTGTTACGATATATGGACAGGTTTGAGATATAGGCTGTTCATGAGAATGGACAGGCCATTGGTGACAAGACATTGAAGTGACACCAGAAAGGATTTTATTCTCTGAAATGTAGATGGTCAGGGGATTCTAACAGAAACTTTCAAAATCGGGGGGGGGAAAGATTATAATGTCAGAACCAGGAACAGGAGGATGATCACGAAACAGAGAGAGGGAAGATGGATTTGATTTTCCAAAGTGAGTGATTAGGAAACAGAAGCAATTATCACAAGAGACCAAGACCAACTGGAACAACATTAAAATTCAAAACACCACAAAAGCATAAACCGGACTGTTGGCCGTGAGACAGAGTTACCAGGGGATTACAGCGAGCACAGCAAAAAAACTGCAATCAGAAAGATAAGGATTCAGTCAACAGCCTTATTCCTGTGTGCGACTGGGAACAGGAGGAAATCATTCCAAACTAACACTCTGAAAGCAAAACCACCTTCCATCACATCAGGGCCTCTCAATCATAACACCAAAGCAGAGCACTCAATGGGCCATTGGGTTCAGAATCAATAAAGTGTGGTGCTGGAAAAGCACAGCAGGTCAGGCAGCATCCGAGGGGCAGGAGAGTCAATGTTTCGAGCAGAAGTCTGACCACTGTTTGATCCTCCTGTAACCCACTCCAGCCCCTATACGCCTCCCTATCTCTGTCCCCAGTGGGTGACACGGTGGCTCAGTGGTTAGCACTGCTGCCTTACAGGACCAGGGTTCGATTCCCACCTCGGGCAACTGTCTGTGTGGAGTTTGCACATTCTCCCTGTGTCTGTGTGGGTTTCCCCAGATGCTCCGGTTTCCTCCGAGATTCCAAAGATGTGCAGGTCATGTCTCACAAGCCTCATTGAGTTTTTGAGAAGGTGACCAAGCATATGAATGAGGGTAGGGCAGTTGACGTGGTATACTTGGATTTCAGTAAAGACTTTAATAAGGTTCCACATGGTAGGCTGTTGGAGAAAATGCAGAGGTATGGAATTGAAGGTGATTTAGCAGTTTGGATTAGAAACTGGCTTTCTGAAAGAAGGCAGCGAGTGGTGGTTGATTGTAAATATTCAGACTGGAGTCCGGTTACTAGTGGTGTGCCCCAAGGATCTGTTTTGGGACCACTGCTGTTTGTCATTTTTATAAATGACTTGGATGCAGGCATAGTGTGGATAGTGACGAAGGATGTTGTAGGTTACCGAGGGACATAGATAAGCTGCAGAGCTGGGCTGAGAGGTGGCAAATGGAGGTTAATGTGGACAAGTGAGAAGTTAGATTACTTACAGTGTGGAAACAGGCCCTTCGGCCCAACAAGTCCACACTGACCCTCCGAAGAGCAACCCACTCAAACCCATTCCCCTACATTTAACCCTTCACCTAACACTATGGGCAATTTAGCATGGCTATTTCACCGAACCCGCACATTTTTGGACTGTGGGAGGAAACCTACGCAGACACAGGGAGAATGTACAAACTCCACACAGCCTGAGGTTGGAATCAAACTTGGGACCCTGGTGCTGTGAGGCGGCAGTGCTAACCACTGAGCCACTGTGCCGCTCCAAATTCACTTTGGTCGGAGTAACCGGAATGCAAAGTACTGGGCTAATGGTAAGATTCTTGGTAGTGTAGATGAGCAGAGAGATCTCGGTGTCCAGGTACACAGATCCTTGAAAGTTGCCACCCAGGTTGATAGGGTTGTTAAGAAGGCATACAGTGTTTTAGCTTTTATTAATAGACGGATCAAGTTCCGGAACCATGAGGCTATGCTGCAGCTGTACAAAACTCTGGTGCGGCCACACTTGGAGTATTGTGTACAGTTCTGGTCACCGCATTATAGGAAGGATGTGGAAGTTTTGGAAAAGGTGCAGAGGAGATTTACTAGGATGTTGCCTGGTATGGAGGGAAAGTCTTACGAGGAAAGGCTGAGGGCCTTGAGGCTGTTTTCGTTAGAGAGAAGAAGGTTGAGAGGTGACTTAATTGAGACATATAAGATAATCAGAGGGTTAGATAGGGTGGACAGGGAGAGACTTTTTCCAAGTATGGGGACGGCGAGCACAAGGGGGCATAGATTTAAATTGAGGGGTGATAGAGATAGGACAGATATCAGAGGTAGTTTCTTTACTCAGAGAGTGGTAAGGGAATGGAATGTTTTGCCTGCAATAGTAGTAGATTCACCAACTTTAAGTACATTTAAGTCGTCATTGGACAAGTATATGGACGCACATGGAATAGTGTAGGTTAGATGGGCTTCAGATTGGTACGAGAGGTCGGTGCAACATCGAGGGCCGAAGGGCCTGTACTGCGCTGTAATGTTCTATGTTCTATAGGTAGATGGATTAGTAAATTTGCAGATGACACTAAAGTCAGTGGAGTAGTGGACAGTTTGGAAGAATGTTACAGGTTGCAGGGGGACTTGGATAAACTGCAGAATTGGGCTGAGAGGTGGCAAATGGAGTTCAATGCAGCTAAATATGAGGTGATGCACTTTGGGAAGAATAACAGGATGGCAGAGTACTGGGTCAATGGAAAGATTCTTAGTAGTGTGGATGTGCAGAGGGATCTTGGAGTCCATGTACATAGATCCCTGATTCCTGATGAAGAGCTTTTGCCGAAACATCAATTTTCCTGCTCCTTGGATGCTGCCAGCACCATTCTAATCTAGACCATAGATCCCTGAAAGTTGCCACCCAGTTGGATAGTGTTGTTAACAAGGCATATGGTGTGTTAGGTTTCATTGGTAGAGGGTTTGAGTTCCGGAACCGCAATGTCATGCTGCAACTATACAAAACGCTGGTGCGGCCACACTTGGAATATTGTGTCCAGTTCTGGTCCCCATATTTGGGGAAGGATGTGGAAGCATTGGAAAAGGTGCAGAGATGATTTACCAGGATGTTGCCTGGTCTGGAGGGAAGGTCTTATAAGGAAAGGCTGAGAGACTTGGGTCTGTTCTCATTGGAGAGAAGACGGCTAAGGGGGGATTTGATAGAGACGTACAAGATGATCAGAGGATTTGATAGGGTAGACAGCGAAAGACTTTTCCCTAGGATGATGACGTCAGCATGTACGAGGGGACATATCTACAAATTGAGGGATGATAGATTTAAGGCAGATGTCAGAGGCAGGTTCTTTACTCAGAGAGTGGTAAGGGTGTGGAATGTCCTACCTCCCAATGTAGTCAACTCAGCCACATTAGGGTGCTTTAAATAATCTTTGGATAAGCACATGGATGATTTTGGGATAGTGTAGGGGGATGAGCTGAGAATAGTTCACAGGTCGGTGCAACATCGAGGGCCGAAGGGCCTGGTCTGCTCTGTATTGTTCCATGTTCTATGATTGGCCATGGGAAATGCAGGATTGCAGGGATGTGGTAGAGGAGCTGGATATGGATAAGATGTCCTTTGGAGAGTTGGAGTAGACTTGATTGGCCAGGCACACAGAGCCAGACTGTGGGAATTCTATGATTCTAACGTCCTCCAGCCCCCTACAGCCCTCTCATCGAAGCCCTACAATGTGGAAGCAGGCCATTTGGCCCAACAGGTCCACACCAACCCTTCAAGGAGTAACCCACCCAGACCCATCCTGTTACCCTATTACTCTACATTTACCCTAACTAATGGCCCGAACCTATACATTCCTGAACGCTATGGATAATTTAACACGGTCAATCCACCCTAACCTTCACATCCCTGGACACGATGGGACAATTTCCCATGGCCAATCCATTCATGCAAGGACTGTAACAAACACCACATTGGACAAACAGGCAGAAAACTAGCCACCAGGATATATGAACATCAACTAACCACAAAAAGACATGACCCTCTCTCACTAAGATTCTCACATACAGATGAGAAAGGACACCACTTCGACTGGGACAACACATCTACCTGAGGACAGGCCACTGAGCCACCGTGAAACCCTCGCTATCACGGTACCAACCTCCAGCTCATACCCCCTTCCTACTTCTGTAATCTCCTCAGTCCATACAGCCCCCCCAACTCTGTGACATCTGACAGTGCAGCACTCCCTCAGTACTGACCCTCTGACAGTGTGGCATTCCCTCTGTACTGATCCTCTGACAGTGCGGAACTCCCTCAGCACTGACCCTCTGACAGTGCGGTGTTCCCTCAGCACTGACCCTCTGATAGTGTGGCACTCCCTCAGTACTGACCCTCTGACAGTGCGGCACTCCCTCAGTACTGACCCTCTGACAGTGCGGCACTCCCTCAGTACTGACCCTCTGACAGTGCGGCACTCCCTCAGTACTGACCCTCTGACAGTGCCCACTCCCTCAGCACTGACCCTCTGACAGTGCGGTGTTCCCTCAGCACTGACCCTCTGACAGTGCGGCACTCCCTCAGTACTGACCCTCTGACAGTGCGGCACTCCCTCAGTACTGACCCTCTGACAGTGCAGCACTCCCTCAGTACTGACCCTCTGACAGTGCGGCACTCCCTCAGTACTGACACTCTGACAGTGCAGCACTCCCTCAGTACTGACCCTCTGACAGTGCAGCACTCCCTCAGCACTGACCCTCTGACAGTGCGGCACTCCCTCAGCACTGACCCTCTGACAGTGCGGCACTCCCTCAGCACTGACCCTCTGACAGTGCAGTGCTCCCTCAGCACTGACCCTCTGACAGTGCAGTGCTCCCTCAGCACTGACCCTCTGACAGTGCAGCGCTCCCTCAGTACTGACCCTCTGACAGTGCGGCACTCCCTCAGTACTGACCCTCTGATAGTGCAGCGCTCCCTCAGTACTGAACCTCTGACAGTGTGGCACTCCCTCAGCACTGACCCTCTGACAGTGCAGCGCTCCCTCAGTATTGACCCTCTGACAGTGTGGCACTCCCTCAGCACTGATACTCTGACAGTGCGGCACTCCCTCAGCACTGATACTCTGACAGTGCGGCACTCCCTCAGCACTGACCCTCTGACAGTGCGGCACTCCCTCAGCACTGACCCTCTGACAGTGCAGCACTCCCTCAGTACTGACCCTCTGACAATACAGTACTCCCTCAGTACTGACCATCTGACAGTGTGGCACTCCCTCAGTATTGACCCTCTGACAGTGCAGCACTCCCTCAGTACTGACCCTCCGACAGTGCCCATTCCCTCAGCACTGACCCTCTGACAGTGCCCACTCCCTCAGCACTGACCCTCCGACAGTGCCCACTCCCTCAGTATTGACCCTCTGGCAGTGCCCACTCGCTCAGCAGTGACCCTCCGACAGTGCCCACTCCCTCAGCACTGACCCTCCGACAGTGCCCACTCCCTCAGTATTGACCCTCTGGCAGTGCCCACTTGCTCAGCAGTGACCCTCCGACAGTGCCCACTCCCTCAGTACTGACCCTGTGAGAGTGCGGGAGTGATTTCCTTGGTGGCGATGTGTTGCAGTGGAACTAGCTTGGGCAGGATGAAGGCAGTGTTGCTTAAAATGTGGATCCTCCCGATTTTAGTTGAGCACAGGCAGTGGATGGGCCAAATGGCCTTATTTGTGTTCCTCATCCACCTTGGAGCTGATGGAATGTTACCTATTGGCTTGGATCGAACCAGGATTGAGAGGAGGAGAGTTTTATCAGAATTTCTGTTTTATATCACTCAATGGAGGACAGACTCTGACCATGTTTGATTCCAGTGTTTCTCATTCCCCAATCCCATGAATTAAGTTAATAACATCTTATCATTTTGATAGTTTGCAGATATAATTTTAGATACCACTCTTTCTACCCTTTCATTCATCCTGTCTCAATTTCTGAAGCTACAAATCCCAGACTATCTGTATCTCTCTTGGCATTTCCCATACTCCTCCCAGTATCTCTGTACCCCAATCCTTTCTCCCCCACCTCCCTCCTTCTCCCTCTCTTTCTCCTTCTCTCTTTCTCTCTCTCCCTCCCTCTCTCTCTCTCCTTCTCCTTCACTCTCTCTCTCCCTCCCATCTCGCTCTCCCCTGCTCCCTTCCCTCCCCACACTCTCTCTCTCTCCTTTCCCTTTCTCTCACCTTCTCCCTCTCTTTTTCTCTTTCTTTCCCTTCCCCCCTCCCTCTCTCTGCTGCACTTCCTTGTATTTTAACTTTCTGATTTGGTAATTTTCTATGCAATCTTTTTATAGCAGTGTATTAAGTACAGTGAGCTTTTACAGCTAATTTTGGATGCCAAATCCTCTGGCTGCGAAATGAAATCAGTTGAAAAATGTTTGAATGTCAAAAATAATTGTTTTGAGAAAGTGTGCCAGGGAGTGATTGGACACGCTGAGGGTCCAGCCTGACATTATGATCGTTGTCTCTCCCTTTGGATGTTTCCTGGTGGTGACACTGTGTTGTCACTGAAGCAATAATCCCGAGGCCAGGCTGGTACTTTAGGGAAATGGATTCAAATACCTCAATGACACGGGGTGGACTTTTAAACTCACTAAATAAATCTGGAATTGACCTTGACTCTGTAACAGTGACCAAGAGACATTCATCAATTGTTGGAAAATCCCATCTGGGTCACTAATGTCCTTTAGGGAAGGAATCTGCCATCCTTACCTGGTCTGGCCTACATGTGACTCCAGACCCACTGCAATGTGGTTGACTCTTACCTGCCCTCTGAAATGCCCAGTCAGTCACTCCACTCAAGGGCAATTAGGGACAGGAAACCCCAAATGTTGGCTTTACCAGTGCCCCCACATCAAAAACAAAACTCTACCCTCCATCAATCTTCCAAAGCCTCTGTGTCATCGTTCTTTCAATTGTCGTCCTTCACAGTTCCCCACTCTCTCTTTAACCTCCCCACGCCTTTTAGGGGCAGTTTTACAGGTACTGATACTCTCCCACAGGCCTCCTGTGTTAACACAGACTTGTGTCTCAAAGCACCTTTCACATCCTTAAGACAATCCCAGAGCACCTCCAGCCAATCAGAGTCTCTGAAAGTGAAGGAGTCACTGTTGGAATGTGGCTGTGATATTGGACACTGTAGGATTCCACAAACAGCGATCTGATAACGGTCAATTAACTTATTTTAAAGATGCTAGATGGGGATGTGGGTAAACTCTCCTTACTGTCCTCAAACTAATGCAATGAGGCATTTACATCGTCAACAACTTGCATTTATCTCACACTTTTACAGTCATAGAGTCATACAGATGGACAGCATGGAAACAGACTCTTCAGTCCAACACGTCCACGCTGACCAGATATCCCAACCTAATCTAGTCCCATTTAGAACATAGAACATTACAACACAGTACAGGCCCTTCGGCCCTCGATGTTGCACCTACCTGTGGAACCAATCTGAAGCCCATCTAACCTACACTATTCCATTCTCATCCATATGTTTATCCAATGACCATTTAAATGCCTTTAAAGTTGGTGAGTCTACTACTGTTGCAGGCAGGGTGTTCCATGTCCCTACTACTCTCTGAGTAAAGAAACTCCCCCTGACATCTGTCCTATATCTATCACCCCTCCATTTAAGGTTATGTCCTCTGATGCTCGCCATCACCATCACTGTCCAACCTATCTAATCCTCCGAACATCTTGTAAGCACCCAACCCATATCCCTCCAAACCCTTCCTATTCATATACCCATGCAGATGCCTTTTAAATGTTGCAATTGTACCAGCCTCCACCACATCATCTGGCAGCTCATTCCATACACGTACCACCCTAAGGGGCATGAAAAGGTTACCCCTTTGAGCCATCACATTGGTGGGGCCTAGCTGCACCAGTGCCACTTTCACGCACATGGCCCATAGCCTGGATTATTATGATATTTCAGGTCCTCATTCACATGCTATTTAAACTTTGTGTGGGTTCACACCTGAACTCCCCTCCCAGGTAACACATTCCATACCTCCACCTTCCTCTCGGTGAGAAAGGGTTTTCTCAGATCACTCTTGCCTTCTTTGTACCTCACTTTCAATCTCTGCTCTACTATTCCACCTCCTTGTACAAGTGAGAACAACTCTCTCATCTCTACTCTCTCCAGACTGCTCCTGGTTTTGAAAACCTCTCTTCAATCTCCCTCTCAGCGTCTTGTCTCCAGGGAGAACTGTCCCAACTTCTTCAGTCTCTCCCCATCACTGAAGGTCCTTATTCCTGGCACCATTCCTGTAAATTACTTTCTGCACTCTCTCCAATACATTCACATCTTCCCATCGTGTATAAAATACCCCAGCTGTGGTCTAACTAGTGTCTTGTACAAGTTCAACATCACCTCCTTGCTCCTGTACTCTATGCCCCTGTTAATAAAGCCAAGGACACTGTGCTTTATTCACTGCTCTTTCCCCCTGTCCTGCCACCTTCAATGATCTGTGCACAGACACCCCCAGCTCCCTCTGCTCCTGCAACACCCCCTTTAGAATTGTACCTGTCCATCACCTCTGCAATGAACTCCATCAGCCACCTGTCCACACACTCCACCAACTTGTCAGTGTCCTTTTGGAATTCCACACTGACTTCCTCAGAGTTTACAATTCTTTCAAGTTTTGTGTCATCTGAGAAGTATCAAATTGTCCCCTGTACAGCAAGATCCCGATCGTTAATATATATCCAGAAAAGCAAGGGTCCCCATACTGACCCCTGGGGAGTTTCACTGCAAACCTACATCAGTCTGAAAACCATCCATTAACCACACAGCCATACTGTACAGAATCAGGCCCTTCAGCCCAACATGTCCAAGCATGTTTCCTCATCTGAATTGTGTTTGGCCCATATCCCTTTAAATCATTTCCATCCAAGCATCTTTCCAAATGCCTCTTAAATGTTGTAATCATACCAGCCTCCACCACATCCTCTGGCAGGTCATTCCATACACGTACCACCCTCTGTGTGAAAATGTTACCCCTTAGGTCTCTTTTAAAATCTTTCCCCTCTCGCCCTAAACCTATGCCCTCTAGTTCTGGACTCCCCCACCCCAGGGAAAAGACATTTGTCTATTTACCCTATCCATGCCCCTCATGATTTTATAAACCTCTATAGGATCACCCATCTGCCACTCCCGATAGCTCAAACTCTCCAACCCCGGCAACATCCTCAAAGTAAAAACAAAAATTGCCAGAAAAGCTCAGCAGGTCTGGCAGCATCTGTGGAGAGAAATCAGAGTTAATGCTTCAGATCCAGTTCTGTGAAGGGTCACTACACCCAAAGTGTAAACTTTGATTTCTCTCCACAGATGCTGCCAGACCTGCTGAGCTTTTTCAGCAATTTCTGCTTTTGTTTCTGATTTCCAGAATCCTCTATTCTTTCAGATTTTTTACCAGAATTGTTCACAGTATTCTCTATGTGGCCTTAACAATGTCTTGTACAGCCTAATATGATGTCCAAACTCCCTCTCTGACCAATGAAAGCAAGCATACCAAATGCCTTCTTCATCACCCCGTCTACCTGTGACACCACGTTTAAGGAACTATGTTCCTGCACCCCTAGATCTCTCTGTTCCCTGTCACCCAGCTAGTTCTGTATCCATGTTGCTGCTGTGCGTTTTATCAAGTCCTACCATGTTCCTCACATGTCTGTTGTATGGCCCTGTCTCAGGCAGCTGCTGGATTCCACCTTCACCACATCGACCGTGTTACCCTCAACCAGCCTTTCTATTACCTCCTCAAAAACCTCCCACACGTTCGATCAACCCAATTCCCCCGTTAGAAATCTGCGCTGACCCTTTTCTCCATTGAATTGGTCATTCTGTCCTGAATAATTGCATGATTAATACTGAGTGACTGATATTGAGCAGTTTGTTTTGAAGAACACACAGCAATGTGATAAGACCAGATGATCTGTGTTAGTGAGGTTGGTTGAAGGATCGGTATTACCGTGAGTCCTGTTCTTTCACAGGAGGGTATGAGGAGGACGCTCCCTGTAGCTCATGAGGCGAACTCTGTCCCTTCACTGACAGCAGACTCTGAAAATACTGAAGGCCCTGTTCTATCAGAGGCACTTACAGGTACCTGACAGTCCTGCACTGGCTAGCTCACACAATCCCCCCCCCCACCCCCATTCCAGCCCGCCCCCTCCCTCCTCAAGCTGTCCAACAATTTGCAGCAATCATTGCAGAATTACTGGCAATTTGCTGCTGTGACCCCTGGCCCAGCCAGGAAAGGGACTGAGAGAGAGACAGACAGACAGAGAGAGAGAGGCTGACTCTGTGCAGGAGGCTGGGAGCAGGTGAAAACCCATTCAGTGCCCTGTCTCTCTCCCTGCTGCATTTCATTTCAGGTGCCCAGCAAGTCAGAACTTCCCTTCACCCTCACGTACAATATCATTAGACAAGATAAAAGCAAGGGAGCCAGGGAGAGCGGGAGAGAGAACAGAAGCACAACATTTTTAATAACTTTAATTTCTGGTCTGGCGAATACAAGCTGAAATGGGTTTCGGTCTGAAAGCTTGGCATCAATAACAATAGTCCCTTCATTGAAATGCAGCTGCTGCAAGAAGCAATGCTTATTATCAAGTGCTCACAGCATTACGCTGCTATTTTAGAACAAAGGAACAGTTCAAGGCTCCTTTCAAAGACAAATACGATCCTGCAGAAAAGGCTGCTATTAAGCAAACAGGCACCAATTAAAGTGGAGGTATCATTAACTAATGTGTTCAGTAAATGCCACACTCCTGGGCCACTCACTAGACTTTTTAAAAAAGGAGGTGCAGTTGTTTATAAAGTACAGAAGCAAGCCTTCCCTGTCAGTGTAACACTGCAGAGTTCCTCTCACTAATTATACAGATTCGGGGACAGTCAGACTCCAGCTGCATTATCTACCTGCATCACTGAGGCAGACCCACACACACACTGGGCTCAATGACCATTGTGAGTTTTGTGAAGTTTCTCCAGCCACTGAGATCTGGATAAGGATCTCTGAACCCGAGACGGTAACTCTGTTTCTCTCTTTTCAGGTGCTGTCAGGTTTGCTGAGTTTCTTCAACCCTCTCTGTCTCCTGTCACTCACTCACAGCCTCACCCACTCAGACCCAGTTCAAGAAAGAAAGGAGACTTGTGTTTCTATAGCAACCCAGCAACTTCCCAAGTTAGTTTACTCTCAATGGAAAACAATTGGATGTGCTGTCACGGCTATAATGTCATGCATGCAGCAGCCCATATACACACAGCAAGATCCCACAAACAGAACATGACAGTCAGGGAATTTGGATGGGTGTTGGAGATTGCCTCAGGATATCAGTGCCAAATGCTTGGCTCTCCTTCAGAACAATGCCATATTGTTTTGGATGGGCACCTCAGAGAATAACATCGAGTCAGAGAGTCATACAGCGTAGAAACAGGCCCTCAGCCCACTGTGTCTATGACAACCAACATACACCAAACTACACCAATCCCATTTCCCTGCACTTGGTCCACAGCTGACTGGGCCCTGACATTTTAAGAGCTTGTCCAGGTGTGTCTTCAATGTTGGGAGAGTCCCTGCTCACAGCACCTTTCCTATTACCTCAGATCCCCACTAAACCTTAAGCTGGCACCCTCTGGCCTTAGGCTGCCATGGGGAAGAGTTTCTCACAATCCATTCTGTCTTTATCGCTCATTATTGTGTCTCCCTCAATCAGACTCCCCCCCCCCCCTCAGCCTCCTATACTCCAAGGAAAACCATCTCCCCTCATCACTGAGGCTTTCCATCCCAGGTAACATCCCGATGAATCTCCCTCTGCACCCTCTACAGTGCAATCCCATCCTTCCCATTGTGTGGGGACCAGACTGCACACAATACTCTAGCTGTGGTCTAACCAATGTTTTACAAAGTTCCTTGCTCCTATATTCTATGCCCCTAATGAAGACAAATACCCCATAAGCCTTCTTCCCCACCCTGCCTGCCCGTGCTGTCACCTTCTGGGATCTATAGACTTGTACACCAAGATCCCTTTGTTCCTCAGCACTCCCTAGAGACCTCCCAATCACTGAGTAAAATCCTTTCCTTTTTCTGCAATGCTTCACCTGATACTTATTGGGATTAAATTCCATCTGCCATTGCTCAGCCCAATGTACCAGCTGATCAATATCAGACTGTAGACCGAGATCATTCTCCACACTGTCAACAATATCCACTAATTTTCAAGTCATCTGCAAAAGTATTAATTAAACCTGTTTTGAAGAATGGTCACTGGACTCCAAACACTAACTCTGCTTTCTCTCCTCTGATACTGCCAGACCTGCTGAGGTTTTCCAGCGATTTCTGGTTTTGTTTCTGATTAACAGCATCCACAGTTTTTTTTTGGTTCAATTCCTAAAAATGAGGTGTCCACCAGGTGAAGCTACCAAACAGACCTACTTGCCAAACAGCATAGGCAGCAAGGGATAGACAGAGCTAAGCGATCCCACAACCAACAGATCAGATCGAAGCTCTGCAGTCCTGCCACATCCAGTGGTGAATGGTGGTGGACAATTAAACAACTCACTGGAGGAGGAGGCTCCACGAATCTCTCCATCCTCAATGATGGAAGAGCCCAACACATCGGGGCAAACTTTCACAGCAATCTTCAGCCTGAAGTACCAAGTGGATGATTCATCTCGGCCTCCTCCAGTGATCCCTAGCGTCACAGATACCAGTCTTCAGCCAACTCGGTTCAGTCCACATGATATTAAGAAATACAGTCCTAGAGATGCGTTAATCTAACTCATCCATGCTGACCAGATATCCCAACCCAATCTAGTCCCACCTGCCAGCACCCGGCCCATATCCCTCCAAACCCTTCCTGTTCACATACCCATCCAAATCTTAAATGTTGCAATTGTACCAGCCTCCACCACTTCCTCTGGCAGCTCATTCCATACACGTACCACCCTCTGTGTGAAAAAGTTGCCCCTTAGGTCCCTTTAATATCTTTCCCCTCTCACCCTAAACCTATCCCCTCTAGTTCTGGACTCCCCCACTCCAGGGAAAAGACCTTGTCCATATACCCTATCCATACCCCTCATGATTTTATAAACCTCTATAAAGTAACCCCTCAGCCTTCGCGCTCCAGGGAAATCAGCCCCAGCCTGTTAAGCCTCTCCCTGTAGCTCAGATCCTCCAACCCTGGCAACATCCTTGTAAATCTTTTCTGAACCCTTTGAAGCCTCCCGAGCAGGGAGACCAGGATTAGCACAATATTCCAACAGTGGCCCAACCAATGTCCTGTACAGCCGCAACATGACCTCCCAACTCCTGTACTCAATACTCTGACCAATAAAGGAAAGCATACCGAATGCCTTCTTCACTATCCTATCTACCTGTGACTCCACTTTCAAGGAGCTGTGAACCTGCACTCCAAGGTCTCTTTGTTCAGCAACACTCCCTAGGACCTTACCATTAAGTGAAATAATTGGAGGCACTGGATTCATTCACTGGCACTTGGACAATTTGAAAGTTTGAGGATGACACAGAACCTGGAAGAGTTGTAAACTATGAGGAGACAGTGTGGAATTCCAAAAGGACATTGACAAGTCAGTGGAATGGGTGGATCGGAGGTATCTGTGTTTCAATGTACAAAGGTGTGAGACGATGCACTTTGGTTGGAAGAACATTGAAAGGCAATAAAAAATAAGGGGTATAATTCTGAAAGGGTGCAGGAGCAGAGTGTTTATAAACACAGATCATTGAAGGTTGGAGGATAGGGAGAGAGCTGAAAAATGTGTTGCTGGAAAAGCGCAGCAGGTCAGGCAGCCTCCAAGGAGCAGGAGAATCAATGTTTCGGGCATAAGACCTTCTTCAGCCCTGAAGAAGGGCTTATGCCCGAAACGTCGATTCTCCTGCTCCTTGGATGCTGCCTGACCTGCTGCGCTTTTCCAGCAACACATTTTCAGCTCTGATCTCCAACATCTACAGTCCTCACTTTCTCCTCGGATAGGGAGAGAGCACACAGTGCCCTCAGCTTTATTAACAGGGGCATAGAGTCCGAGAGCACAGAGTTGATGTTGAATTTATATGAATTATTGTGAACAGTTCTGGGTGCCACATTATAGGGACTATGTGAATGCATCGGAGAGCATGCAGAAAGTGATGCACAGAAACGGTTCCAGGAATGAGAAACTTCAATGATGAGGAGAGACTGTTTTCCTTGGAGAGAGGAAGGTTGAAGAGAGTCTGATAGGGATTGAATAAACATGAGTGGGGGCTGGATTAAGAGTTAGGGAGAAACTGTCCCCATGCACTAAAGGAACAAGATCAAAAGATGTGAGAAAATCTTTATACTCAGTAAGTAATGAACATTTGGATGCACTGCCAAGAAACTTGGGGGAAGCAGGTTCAATGGATGGATTCCAGAGGGGCATTGGGTGGTTATTTAGATGGAAAATTGTGAGGGAGAAAGCAGGAGATTGCCACTTGGTAATGATGATCATTTAAAGAGCCAGTCAGGGTACAATAGGCTGAATGGCCTCTTTCTGTGACAATACCATTGTGAGCTTTACCTCTCCGCGCGCCAAGCTGTTCCAGTCCAGCTACAACAGCAGCATCTACCCGACAATGTGGAAAATTGCCCAGGTATGTCCTGTACAGAAAAAGCAGGACAGACCCAACCCGGCCAATTCCTGCCCCATCAGTCTCCCCTCGATCCTCAGTAAAGTGAGGGAAGGGGTCAGTAACAGAGCTATCAAGCAGCACCTACTCAGCAATAACCTGCTCAGTGACGCCCAGTTTGGGATCCCCCAGGGTCACCCAGCTCCTGACCCCATTACAGCCTTGGGTCAAACATGGACAAAAGAGCTGGATTCCAGAGGGGAGGGGAAAGGGACAGTCCCTGACATCAAGGCTGCATTCGACCGAGTGTGGCATCACGGAGCCCTGGTTAAACCGGAATCAATGGGTATCTGGGGGCAAACTCTCCGCTGGTTAGAGTCATACCTGGCACAGAGGAAGATGGTTGTGGTTGTTGGAGGGTCAGTCATCTCAGCTCCAGGACATCTCTGCAGGAGTCCCTCAGGGTATTGAACAGAGGGTGCTGCTGAGAAGGATTCTTGGAGGAGCTGTGTTAGTCACTGCGCAGGAGTAAGCAAAAGGAAGGCTAGCTCTAGCGGAACGACCATTTTGAGAAGAGCTGCTTCCTGGTGGTTTAAGTGTAGGTTTAAGTGAATACCTAGCTTCAGTGAGGAGGGCAAGCAGCAGTGAGTTAAGGTAGTCAGAAGAGGAGCAAACTACAACAGCTGCTGAAGACACGAGGGTAAAGCAGAAGTGGAAGGAAGTTTAACTGTGAAACTACAGGCAACAGGTAAGTGAGTGGCTGGTGAGAAGTTCTAACAGTTTTGGATTCTGCTGGGGGAGATGGCTCCAGGGGAAGGAGGCAGCAGTTGGGTTCATGGCACCGTGGCTGACTCTGCTACACAGGAGGGCAGGGAAAAAGAGAGAAAGAGCGATAGTGATAAGGGATTCAGGTGTAAGGGGAATAGATAGGTGTTTGTGCAGCTGTAAACAAGAGTCCAGGATAGTATGTTGCCTCTCTGGTGCAAGGGTCAAGGAGGTCTCAGAGCGACTGCAGGGCATTCTGGGGGAGGATGAACTCCCAGCTGTTCTAGTGCATATAGGCATCAATGATATCGGTAACAAAAGGGGATGAGGTCCCACAAGAGGAATTTAGGAAGTTAGGAGTTAAACTAAAAAGTAGGACCTCAAAGGTAGTAATCTCAGGATTGCTACCAGTGCCATGTGCTAGTCAGAGTCAGAATGGCAGGTTAGCTCAGATGAATATGTGGCTTGAAGGATGGTGCCAGAGAGAGGAATTCAAATTCCTGGGACATTGGAACTGGTTCTGAGGGAATTGGGACCAGTACAAATCAGAGGTCTGCACCTAGGTAGGACTGGAACCAATGTCCAAGGGAGACCGTTTGCTAGTGCTGTTAGAACTAATATGGTTTCAACTGATATGGCAGGGAGATGGAAACCAATGCAGGAAGTTGGAGGGAAGTGAAGCAGGGACAGAAATAAAAGGACAGTGACGGGAAAAGTGGAAGTGGAAGGCAAAGAAACCAAAAACAACAATCAAAAAGGGCCACATTTCATAATGATTCTAAAGGGCAATAAATGTCAAAAAAAATGAGCCTGAAGACTTTGTGCCTCAATGCAAGGAGCATTTGTAATAAGGTGGATGAATTAGATTAGATTACTTACAGTGTGGAAACAGGCCCTTCGGCCCAACAAGTCCACACCGCCCCGCCGAAGCGCAACCCACCCATACCCCTACCTTTACCCCTTACCTAACACTACGGGCAATTTAGCATGGCCAACTCACCTGACCTGCACATCTTTGGACTGTGGGAGGAAACCGGAGCACCCGGAGAAAACCCACGCAGACACGGGGAGAACGGGCAAACTCCACACAGTTAGTCGCCTGAGGCGGGAATTGAACCCAAATCTCTGGCGCTGTGAGGCAGCAGTGCTAACTGCTGTGCCACCGTGCCGCCCACTGCACAGATTCTGGATTAGTGGTGCTGGAAGAGCACAGCAGTTCAGGCAGCATCCAAGGAGCAATTATTAACGGTTGCTCCAGCTGCTTCATCAATGACCTGAAGATCCCGAAACTCATTCCCTGGCAACACTGACTGTGTCCCCACAACTGAGTGACCGGGGCCATTCACAGAGGGAGTGACTAGTGATGGACAATTAGTGCCTGTCTCCCCACCGTCTATAAATAAATCATTCAGTCAGGTTCTGAGGAGCCATCACTGGACCTGAAACTGATTTCTCTGCACAGACGCTGCCAGACTTGTTGAGCTTTTCCAGCAGTTTCTGTTTGTCTTTTAGATTTCCAGCATTAACAGTCCTTTGGTATTTTTAAATTAAACTGAGGGTTTTGTATCAGGAACTGATCTGTCTAACTGTACCTATATCGAGAGTTTGATAACCTGATACAGTCTCAGTCTGAGGGCCCAGTCTCTTTAACCTTTCACAGTGTTACACATTCTGAATCACTTCCATTCCTTCATTGATTTTGCTGAGTCAGCCGCCTCACAGTTTAATTGATTAACGAGGCTCAGAGAGAACCTTCCTTTTCAGATTGTCTAAAACTGCTGAACAGACAGTTTGGCTCAATCAGATTCACTCAGTGTTCACCAGAAATCCTTCACTGGGGACAACACCCAGACACTCCACCAAATTGTGTCCCCCTCAGCCTCCCCTTGCTCACACTCGCCTCTGTAACCCTCCTCTCCCTCAGACTCCCCTCCCTCAGACTCCCCTCCCTCATTCTCCCTTTCCCTCCCTCCCCTTCTTCTCCCTAACCCTCCCCTTCCCCTCCCCCTCCCTCCCTCTCCCCTTCCCCTCCCTCACCCTCCCCTTCCCCTTCCCCTCCCTCCCCTTCCCCTTCCCCTCCCTCACCTTCCCCTTCCCCTCCCCTCCCTCACACTCCCCTTCCCCTCCCTCACACTCCCCTCCCTCACCTCCCCTTCCCCTCCCTCACACTCCCCTCCCTCACCCTCCCCTTCCCCTCCCTCACCCTCACCCTCCCCTTCCCCTCCCTCACACTCCAGTCCCTCACCCTCCCCTTCCCCTCCCTCACACTCCCCTCCCTCACCCTCCCCTTCCCCTCCCTCACCCTCCCCTTCCCCTCCCTCACACTCCCCTTCCCCTCCCTCACACTCCCCTTCCCCTCCCTCACACTCCCCTTCCCCTCCCTCACACTCCCCTCCCTCACCATCCCCTTCCCCTCCCTCACACTCCCCTCCCTCACACTCCCCTTCCCCTCCCTCACACTTCCCTTCCCCTCCCTCACACTCCCCTCCCTCACACTCCCCTTCCCCTCCCTCACACTTCCCTTCCCCTCCCTCACCCTCCCTTCCCTTCCCTCACACTCCTCTCCCTCACACTCCCCACCCTCACGGTGCTCCTGGCGGGGTCTCACCAATACTCTGTGTAACTGAAACGTACCTTCCCTACTCTCACATTCATTTCCCCTCATAACAAATTCTAACAGAATCAGACAGTTATAAAACAGGGTGAGGCCATTTGGCCCTTCCATCCATTCTGATCATATAAAATCTGACTCCATTGATCCCATTTTTTACTTCTGAGTCAAATCACCCTCAATCCTATGTCTCTATTTTTCCTTCTATTTTTCAGTTCTGAGCCCCTGTCCCTGGAGACTGTGACAACACAAGTCAATATTTAAATACTGCTCCTGTCCCAGCCACCCCCCACCCCCCCACAGGCAGTCAGTCCCGGACTGCTCCCAACCTCTGGGTGAAAAACATCATCCTCAACTCTCCTCTGAGCCTTCCACCTATTCCATTAAATCCTGCCCCCTCCCCAATTATTGATCTCTCTTAATCTGGTAAGTGTCCTTTCCTACCCTCCCTGTCCCTGCCCCTCACAACAGTAAACCCCTCTTCAGGTCCCTTTCCCAACCTTCACTGCTCCAAGGAAAACAATCCCAGCCGATCCAATCCTTCCTCATATCTCAGAACCTCCATCCCAGGCAGCTTCCTGGTGAATCTCCTTCATATCCTCTCTAATACAATCACATCCTTCCTATTAGCGTGGTGACCAGAACGAAACGCAATACCCCAGCAGTGGCCCAACAGTGTTTTATACAGTTCCAGCATAACCTCTTTACCCTTGTATTCACTGCCCAGGTTAACAAAGACAAGTGTTCCATATACCTTCTTAACCACTTTATCTAGCTACCTGACTATCTTCAGTGATCTGTGGATATTTATACAAGACCCCTCTGATCTTCAGCACTTCCCAGGGTCCTCCCATTCTCAGTCTAACCCCCTGATGAGTTTGGCCTCTCTCAGTGCATTACCTCACACATTGCTGGGTGAATTCCATTGGCCATTGCTCTGCTCACTGACCAGTCCATTCATATCCTCCTGCTCTCCTCCTCGCTATTTTCCTGCCATCCATTACCTTGTTGATCATTCCCATGACATTCTTGGAGCTTTCCTGATGACTTGCTGTAGCTGCAGCTGAATCCTCTGCGAGCGATGCTCTCGGACACCACCCAGTAGTGAGCGCTAGACCGCTGCTTTGTTGCATTAGAGTGTAACTGGAGCATGGTGAAAGAGGGATGAACAGATGAGTCCCTCCTTTTCTCTCATTGGTGCGTATTTCTGCTCTTTAATATCCAAGTAAGAATCTCTTAAGGTTAACACGCAGGTTCAGTTGGCAGTTAGGAATGCAAATACAATGTTAGATTAATTTCAAGAGGTCTAGAATTAAGAGCAGGGGTGTACTGCTGAGACTATATCAAGCTCTGGACAGACTGCATTTGGAATATTGAGAGCAGTTTTGGGCCCTGTATTTAAGGAAGGATATGCTGGCGATGGAGAAGGTCCTGAGGAAGTTTACAAGAATGATCCCGTGGTTGTATGAGGAGTGGTTGAGGACTCTGGGTCTGAAACCCGATGGAGTTTAGATGATGGGGAGGAGGTATTCTAACAGAAATTTACAGAATACTGAGAGACCTGGACAGAGTGAACATGGAGAAGATGTTTGCAATCGTAAGAGACTCTAGGATCCAAGGGCACAGCTTCAGAGTGAAGGGATGGTCCTTTAGATTAGAGACAAGGAGGAAGTTCTTCAACTTGAGGGTGGAGAATCTGTGGAACTCATTGCCAGGGAAGGCTGTGGAGACCAGGGCATTCAGCATCTTTCAGATAGGTAGGTTCTTGATTGATAAAGGGATCAAACGTTATGAGAAGAAGGTAAGCGAAGCACACCAGCTCTGATTGGTGGAGGAGGGACCTGAAGGGCCAATTGGCCATATTCTTCTCATTGTACACCTCGGAGCTCTGAAATCTCTCACATTTAGATAAAATGCTTCCTGAATTGATGTTTCATATTCCGACTTCAGGATAGCAAGCCAAATCAAATTAGCCTCACTATCACTGGATTAGTAACATTGTGAATTTAAAACATTCAATGACCTTCAAAATTGTTCAGTTGTCCCCAACCAGACATTTTCAATTAACAGATCATGGACACCAAGCTTATAACTTACATATAAATTAACAAATTATTATTAAAAATGTAACTTTAGCAGAGCGTAGATAAACTACAATGCTATCTAATTAATAACTATGACCTAAGCCCAAACTTCTTTGATCATAAACCCCACTCACGGACTGACTGACAGATTCTGTTAAGGGATAAATTTTAAAAAGACAATAAAAAGAATTGATGAATATCAGGCCTTCATGAAATCCTTGGACAATGGGTTAGACAATGGGTATATAAGATTGCAAATCTAGCTTGAATTTCAAGGTCACCAGCCAATACAAACAGCTTCCACAGACCTCTGGACACTTTTACTTATTTCTCTCAGATCAGATTCCTTTCTCAGAAATTTCAACAAGTCGCTTGAGGGAGATTAACTGAAAAGAGCAAATCCACAAACACTGGTACAGACGCTTTCGAAACAGAATCTGAGTCAGAACCAGTTCACTCTTTGTTCTCTCTTTTCTTCCAACATTCTCTGTGATTGGCTGGCCAGAGTCTGCCCTCCCTTGATTAACCAATTCAACATCCAACCAGCTGCCAGTCCCTGAATGAAGCAGCATCTATAGAGCAGTAGTTAACCAGCATTACCTTTCCAGGCCAGTTCCCAACAGCAAACCTCTGTCTTTTTGTTCACTCCTCTCGATTTTAAATCAAGGTGCTCTTCAAAGTTCAAATTCTCAATTTCAACTCACAGCTCCAAACCAAAACTGAGAAAAGAAACTTACTGATGGTGTCAACTTCCACATTTTCCCACGTTACTCTCTATTTGCCACATCATTGAGAACATGGATCCACGTGGGCTCAGTGGTTGGCACTGCTGCCTCACAATACCAGGGACCAGGCTGTTCCAGTCTGTGTGGAGTTTGCACATTCTCCCCGTGTCTGCGTGGGTTTCCTCTGGATGCTCTGGTTTCCTCCCACAGTCCAAAGATGTGCAGATTAGGGAGGATTGACCATGCTAAATTGCCCACAGTTTTCAGGAATGTGTAGGTTAGGTGCATTAGTCAGGGGTAAGTATAGGATAACAAGTCAGGGAAATGGGTTTGAGGGTTGGTCTGGATTTGTTTCCACACTGTAAGGATTCTATGAAACTATGTAGCTTCCCCTTGTCCTTTTCGTAACTCACTTTCCAGCCTGTCTTTGTGTCATCAAGAAATATAGCTCCATACCGTCAATCCTTCACCCCAATAATTTCCATAAATTGTAAGGATTTCAGCCCCAGCACTGACCCCTGGGGCATACCACTCATAACATCCTGTCAATCTGAATAAGGCTGGTTTACTCTGCTTCCTCTTACTGGATTAGTGGTGCTGGAAGAGCACAGCAGTTCAGGCAGCATCCAACGAGCAGCGAAATCAATGTTTCGGGCAAAAGCCCTTCATCAGGAATAAAGGCAGTGAGCCTGAAGCGTGGAGAGATAAGCTAGAGGAGGGTGGGGGTGGGGAGAGAGTAGCATAGAGTACAATGGGTGAGTGGGGGAGGGGATGAAGGTGATAGGTCAAGGAGGAGAGGGTGGAGTGGATAGGTGGAAAAGGAGATAGGCAGGTCGGACAAGTCAAGGAGACAGTAACTGAGCTGGAAGTTTGAAACTAGGATGAGGTGGGGGAAGGGGAAATGAGGAAACTGTTGAAGTCCACATTGATGCCCTGGGGTTGAAGTGTTCCGAGGCGGAAGATGGGGCTTCCTCTTAGCCCAGCCAATCTTCTCTCCATGCCAATACATTAGCCCATTTCCTACAGTCACCTTTGATGTCATGAATATAATCACTGGGTTCCCTTTGCCAACAGTCCATGTGGTTTCTGTAGTGCATACTCCAGACTAGAGGAGCATGGTCAGTGAGAGGGTCCAGTCAATATGGCAAAGCAAGATTACTACAAGGAGGTAGGGTCCTTATGGGCCAGCCTAATCTCATTGGAGACAGATAACTGCAGGTAGTTTAACCACAGGCAAGGGGAGAGGGTCCGAAGGAGACTCAAGACAATAGTGTATTGACAGTGGTTAAAGAAGTAAGGAGAAAATAAAAATGCCTGAGGGGTTTGCGAATCAATGAGAAATTGAAAAAATTAAGTCAATCTTCCAGTAATCAGATTGGATAACACAGAGGTGTTTAACATGTACAATGTAATATTATCCTTTATCACAGAAAACTATCAACTTAATTTACAAACAGACACATCATTGATTTGTATCAATACGCCAGGAACAACATACCTGACCATTTATGATGCAACACCATAAACTTACCATAGAGTCATAAAGGCCCTTCAGCCCACCACATCTGTACTGTCCCACACACACCAGACTAACACCAATCCCTGGTGTTTTAAGTGCTTATCCAGATGTTTTGTCAATGTTGAGAGTATGTGCCTCCACCACCCTCTCAGGCAGCACCTTCCATATCTCCACCACCCTCTGGGGGAAAAATCCTTAACTCAAACCCCCTCTAAGCCATTCACTCCTCACTGTAAATGTATACTCTCTGGTCTTAGACACATCTGCCATAGGGAACAGACTCTCACAATCTACCCCATCTGTGCCTCTCAGAATTGTGTCTCCCTCGATCAGATCCCCCCCTCAGCCTCCTCCTCTGTTCCAGGGAAAACAGTCCCAGCCTATCCAGTCTTTCCTCATCATTGAGTCTTTCCATCCCAGATCACATCCCGGTGAATCTCCTCTGCACCCTCTCCAGTGCAGTCACATCCTTCCAAGAATCTGATGACCAATCAGGGAGCTGCATTACTGTATGCAGTATCCCACCTGTGGCCTAACCAATGTTTTATAAAAAGTTGTAAAAGTTATAAAGTTGGAACAAGACTTCCTTGCTCCTATATTCTATGCCCCAGCTATTGAAGGCCAGCGTGCCATTTGCCTTCCTCCCCATCCCACCTACCTGTGCTGACACCTTCAGGGATCGATGGACATGTACACTAAGGTCCCTTTGTTCCTCATTGCTTCCTAAGGACCTACTATTTACTGTGTACATCCTTCCCTTATTAGACCTTCCAAACTGCATCACCCAACATGGGGGCTCATTGGTTAGCACTGCTGTCTCACAATGCCAGGGATCCAGGTTCATCCCACCCTTGGGCAGCTGCCTGTGTGGAGCCACCTCTGGGTGCTCCCATTTCCTCTCATAGTGCAAAGGTGATGTGGAGGGACTGGGGTGGACTAAATCAGAGTCATGTGACACCAGGTTATGGTCCAACAGGTTTATTAGCAATCACAAGCTTTCAGAGTGTAGCTTCTTCATTGGGTGGAGTGAGAGAGAAGAATGCAGGCACAGAGTTTATTTGATGTGGAGGAGCCAGTGTTTAATTTGGACCTGGTGGAATGTGATTTTTAACAGAATTTATAGTTCAAGAGAGCAAAGGCAGAGAGATCAAATGATCATACAACTGGTGTGAGTGTAGTGTTAGATAATCAGTCTTTGCAGGTAACCAGGAGTGTCAGACAGTGTGAGTACAGAACAGTGGGCTCACAGGATCCTATTCGGGTAAATGTCCTCCAAGACAGCCTTCGAGATACCAACAACACAGAGTCGCTGAGCAGAAACTGAGAGTCAAGTTCCAAACCCATGGAGACAGCCTCAACCATGACCTTGGGTTCATGCCACACTACATGTAACCCCACCACACTGTCCTGTATCTGTAAGATCTTCCTTACTGTCCTGTTTTGACACCATCACCTTGATAACTTGTTATCACCTCTCTACCTGAATTAGTCTGGACAGTTTTGGATTACTTGTTCCTTTAGTTAGACCCTCGCTATGTGACCGTTGTACTTAGCTTGTTATTCCAGTCATTCAGTTCATCTCCAGCACTGCCTTGTTTTTAAGTTTTTGTAATTATCTCTCTGCTTCATTTAATCAGATTAAAGACTATCCCTTCACTTGCTAATCAGCTGTTGACACTTCACTCTCACCGTCTGACACCTGATCACCTGCAGAGGATTATTCTCTGACACTGCACTCACACCATCGTGGGATCTCTCTGCCCTTGTTTCTTAGATTAGATTAGATTATTTACAGTGTGGAAACAGGCCCTTCGGCCCAACAAGTCCACACTGACCCACCGAAGCGTATACCACCCAGACCCATACTCCTACATTTATCCCTTTACCTAACACTATGGGCAATTTAGCATGGCCAATTCACCTGACCTGCACGTCTTTGGATTGTGGGAGGAAACTAGAGCACCCCCACGCAGACATGGGGAGAATGTGCAAACTCCACACAGTCAGTCGCCTGAGGCAGGAATTGAACCCGGGTCTCTGGCGCTGTGAGGCAGCAGTGCTAACCACTGTGCCACCGTTCCCTCTGCCTCTAAACCCTTTGTCTGTGTGCTGTTCTCTCTAACTGCACCTGATGAAGGGGCCGCGCTCCAAAAGCTTGTAATTTCAAATAAACCTATTGGACTATAACCTGGTGTCATGTGACTTCTGACGTAGTCCAAACGTGTGCAGGCGAGGTGGGTTAGTCTTGGGAAATGGAGGTTACAGGGATGGGGTAGGTCTTGATGTGTTGCTCTTTACAGGGTCAGTCTGAACTCGATGGGCTGAATGGCCTGCTTCCATACTGTAGGGATTCTACGATTCTAACACTAATCAGGATTAATTCAATCTGCCTTTGCTCTGCCCAGTGTACCAGCTGATCAATATCAGACTGTAGGCTGAGACCATTCTCACTACCAATAACATCACTAACTTTCATGTCATCTGCAAACTTACTAATTATACCTTCTACATTCACAACTAAGTTGTTAATGTACTTAAGAAACAGGAAGGGTCCCAGCACCAAACCCTATGGTACACCCGTTGGTCACAGGCTTCCAGTTGTGGATTCACTTTGCCAACTTGCCTTGGATCCTGCAGGTTGTTATTTTTTGACTAGCCTTCCATAGAAAATAGAACATTCCAGCGCAGTACAGGCCCTTCAGCCCTTGATGTTGCGCCAACCTTTGAAACCAATCTGAAGCCCATCTCTCCTACACTATTCCATTATCATCCATATCCACATTAAACTCTATTTGCCACCTCTCAGCCCAGCTCTGCAGCTTATCTATGTCCCTCTATAACCTGCAACATCCTCCAGCACTATCCACAACTCCACCAACCTCAGTATCATTTGCATATTTACTAATTCATCCTTCTACTCCCTCATCCAGGTCATTTATAAAAATGAAAAACAGCAGTGGCCCCAAAATAGATCCTTGCAGTACACCACTAGTAATCAAACTCGAAAATGAACATTTCCCATCAACCACCAGCCTCTGTCTTCTTTCAGCTAGCCAATTTCTGATCCAAACTGCTAAGTCACCCTCAATCCCATGCCTCCGTATTCTGTGCAATAGCCTACCATGGGGAACCTTACCAAGTGCATTACTGAAATCTATATACACCACATCAACTGTTTTACCCTCATCCACCTGTTTGGTCACCATCTCAAATAACTCAATAAGGTTTGTGAGAGATGACCTACCCTTCACAAAACCGTGTTGACTATCCCATATCAACTTATTCCTTTCTAGATGATTTTGAATCCTATCTCTTATAACCTTTTCCAACACTTTACCCACAACTGAAGTAAGGCTCACTGGTCTATAATTACCAGGGTTGTCTCTACTCCCCTTTTTGAACAGGGGAACAACATTTGCTATCCCCCAGCCTTCTGGCACTATTCCTGTCGACAATGACGACATAAAGATCAAAGCCAAAGGCTCTGCAAACTCCTCCCTGGCTTCCCAGAGAATCCGAGGATAAATCCTATTCAGTCCAGGGAACTTCTCTATTTTCATACTTTCCAAAATTGCTAACACCTCCTCCTTATGGACCCCAATCTCATCTAGTTTAGTGGCCTGTATCTCAGTATTCTCCCCGACAACATTTTCTTTTTCCTGTGTGAATACTGACAAAAGATATTCATTTAGCGCCTCTCCTATCTCCTCAGACTCCACGCACAACTTCCCCCGCTATCATTGATTGGTCCGAATCTTTCTCTAGTTTTTAGATCGGTGTGGTGCTGGAAAAGCACAGCAGGTCAGGCAGCATCCGAGGAGCAGGAAAATCGATGTTTTGGGCAAAAGCCCTTCATCAGGAATAAAGGCAGGAAGCCTGAAGGGTGGAGAGATAAATTGGTGGGGGCTGGGGAGAAGGTAGCAAAGTGTACAATGTCTGGATGGGGGTGGAGATGAAGGTGATAGGTCAGAGCGGAGGGTGGAGCAGAATAGGTGGGAAGGGAGATTGTCAGGTAGGACAAGTCATGGGGACAGTTACTGAGCTGGAAGTTTAGAACTAGGGTGAGGTGGGGGAAGGGGAAATGAGGAAGCTGTTGAAGTCCACATTGATGCCCTGGGGTTGAAGTGTTCTGAGGCGGAAGATGAGGCGTTCTTCCTCCAGGCGTCTGGTGGTGAGGGAGCGGCGGTGAAGGAGGCCCAGGACCTCCATGTCCTTGGCAGAGTGGGAGGGGGAGTTGAAATGTTGGGCCACGGGGCGGTGTGGTTGATTGGTGCAGGTGTCCCGGAGATGTTCCCTAAAGCGCTCTGCTAGGAGGTGTCCAGTCTCCCCAATGTAGAGGAGACCACATCGGGAGCAACGGATTCAATAAATGATATTAGTGGATGTGCAGGTAAACCTTTGATGGATGTGGAAGGCTCCTTTAGGGCCTTGGATGGTGGGGGGAGGGGAAATGAGGAAACTGGTGAAGTCCACATTCCCCTCCCCCACCTTACCCCAGTTCCAACCTTCCAGCTCAGCACCGTCCCTATGACCTGTCCTACCTGTCAATCTCCCTTCCCACCTATCCACTCCACCCTCCTCTCTGACCTATCACCTCCATCCCCACCCCCATTCACCTATTGTACACTTTGCTACCTTCTCCCCAGCCCCCACCCATTTATCTCTCCACCCTGGAGGCTTCCTGCCTGTATTCCTGATGAAGGGCTTTTGCCCGAAACATTGATTTTCCTGCTCCTCAGATGCTGCCTGACCTGCTGTGCTTTTCCAGCACCACACTGATCTAAACTCTGGTTTCCAGCGTGTGCAGTCCTCACTTTTGCTTTATCTTTCTCTAGTAATTCGTTTCTCCCAGATATACCTCGAGAAAGCTCCAGGGTTTTCCTTGATCCTACCTGCCAATGACTTCTCGTGTCCCCTCCTGGCTCTTCTTAGCTCTCTCTTTAGGTCTTTTCTGACTTACCTGTAACTGTCAAGTGCCCTAACTGAGCCTTCACCTCTCATCCTAACATAAAGTTAAAAATCACACAACACCAGGTTATAGTCCAAGCACAATGGGAGAAGGAGTCACATTTTTGGATCATTGGAATCTCTTTTGGGGTAGAGGTGACCTGGACAAGAAGGACGGATTGCACCTGAATTGGAAGGGGATTAATACACTGGCAGGGAGATTTGTTAGAGCTGCGAATTAAACTAGTAAGGTGGGGGGGGGGGAGGGGGGGGGGGTGGGGGGGGGGGGTGGGGGGGGGGTGGAACCAGGGAGATAGTGAGGAAAGAGATCAATCTGAGAAGGGTACAGCTGAGAACAGAAGTGAGTCAAACAGTCAGGTCAGGCAGGGACAAGGTAGGACTAATAAATTAAACTGCATTTATTTCAATGCAAGGGGCCTAACAGGGAAGGCAGATGAACTCAGGGCATGGTTAGGAACATGGGACTGGGATATCATAGCAATTACAGAAACATGGCTCAGGGATGGGCAGGACTGGCAGCTTAATGTTCCAGGATACAAATGCTTCAAGAAGGATAGAAAGGGAGGCAAGAGAGGAGGGGGAGTGGCAGTTTTGATAAGGGATAGCATTACAGCTGTGCTGAGGGAGGATATGCCTGGAAATACATCCAGGGAAGTTATTTGGGTGGAACTGAGAAATAAGAAAGGGATGATCACCTTATTGGGATTGGATTATAGACCCCCCAATAGTCAGAGGGAAATTGAGAAACAAACTTGTAAGGAGATCTCAGCTATCTGTAAGAATAATAGGGTAGTTATGGTAGGGGATTTTAACTTTCCAAACATCAACTGGACTGCCATAGTGTTAAAGGTTTAGATGGAGAGGAATTTGTTAAGTGTGTACAAGACAATTTTCTGATTCAGTATGTAGATGTACCTACTAGAGAAGGTGCAAAACTTGACCTACTCTTGGGAAATAAGGCAGGGCAGGTGACCGAGGTGTCAGTGGGGGAGCACTTTGGGGCCAGCGACCATAATTCTATTAGATTTAAAATAGTGATGGAAAAGGATAGACCAGATCTAAAAGTTGAAGTTCTAAATTGGAGAAGGGCCAATTTTGACGGTACTAGTCAAGAACTTTCAAAAGCTGATTGGAGGCAGATGTTCGCAGGTAAAGGGACGGCTGGAAAATGGGAAGCCTTCAGAAATGAGATAACAAGAATCCAGAGAAAGTATTTTCCTGTCAGGGTGAAAGGGAAGGCTGGTAGGTATAGGGAATACTGGATGACTAAAGAAATTGAGAGTTTGGTTAAGAAAAAGAAGGAAACATATGTCAGGTATAGACAGGATAGATCGAGTGAATCCTTCGAAGAGTATAAAGGAAGTAGGAGTATACTTAAGAGGGAAATCAGGAGGGCAAAAAGGGGACATGAGATAGCTTTGGCAAATAGAATTAAGGAGAATCCAAAGGGCTTTTACAAATATATTAAGGACAAAAGGGTAACTAGGGAGAGAATAGGGCCCCTCAAAGATCAGCAAGGCAGCCTTTGTGTTGAACTGCAGAAAATGGGGGAGATACTAAATGAATATTTTGCATCAGTATTTACTGTGGAAAAGGATATGGAAGATATAGACTGTAGGGAAATAGGTGGTGACATCTTGAAAAATGTCCATATTACAGAGGAGGAAGTGCTGGATGTCTTGAAATGGTTAAAGGTGGATAAATCCCCAGGACCTGATCAGGTGTACTCGAGAACTCTGTGGGAAGGTAGAGGAGTGATTGCTGGGCCTTTTGCTGAGATATTTGTATCATCGATAGTCACAGGTGAGGTGCCGGAAGACTGGAGGTTGGCTAATGTGGTGCCACTGTTTAAGAAGGGCAGTGAGGACAAGTCAGGGAACTATAGACCAGTGAGCCTGACCTCGGTGGTGGGAAAGTTGTTGGAGGGAATCCTGAGGGACAGGATGTACATGTATTTGGAAAGGCAAGGACTGATTCGGGATAGTCAACATGGCTTTGTGCGTTGGAAATCATGTCTCACAAACTTGATTGAGTTTTTTGAAGAATTAACAAAGACGATTGATGAGGGCAGAGTGGTAGATGTGATCTATATGGACTTCAGTAAGGCGTTCGACAAGGTTCCCCATGGGAGACTGATTAGCAAGGTTAGATCTCATGGAATACAGGGAGAAGTAGCCATTTGGATACAGAACTGGCTCAAAGGTAGAAGACAGCGGGTGGTGGTGGAGGGTTGTTTTTCAGACTGGAGGCCTGTGACCAGTGGAGTGCCACAAGGATCGGTGCTGGGCCCTCTACTTTTTGTCATTTACATAAATGCGAGCAGAAGAGGTACAGTTAGTAAGTTTGCAGATGACACCAAATTTGGAGGTGTAGTGGACAGCGAAGAAGGTTACCTCAGATTACAAGAGGATCTTGACCAGATGGGCCAATTGGCTGAGAAGTGGCAGATGGAGTTTAATTCAGATAAATGTGAGGTGTTGCATTTTGGGAAAGCAAATCTTAGCAGGACTTATACACTTAATGGTAAGGTCCTAGGGAGTGTTGCTGAACAAAGAGACCTTGGAGTGCAGGTTCATAGCTCCTTGAAAGTTGAGTCGCAGCTTGATAGGATAGTGAAGAAGGCGTTTGGTATGCTTTCCTTTATTGGTCATAGTACAGGAGTTGGGAGGTCATGTTTCAGCTGTATCGGACATTGGTTAGGCCACTGTTGGAATATTGCGTGCAGTTCTGGTCTCCTTCCTATTGGAAAGATGTTGTGAAACTTGAAAGGGTTCAGAAAAGATTTACAAGGATGTTGCCAGGGTTGGAGGATCTGAGCTACAGGGAGAGGCTGAACAGGCTGGGGCTGTTTTCCCTGGAGCGTCGGAGGCTGAGGGGTGACATTATAGAGGTTTACAAAACCATGAGAGGCATGGACAGGGTAAATAGACAAAGTCTTTTCCCTGGGGAGGGGGAGTCCAGAACTCGAGGGTATAGGTTTAGGGTGAGAGGGGGAAGATATAAAAGAGACCTAAGGGGCAACGTTTTCACACAGAGGGTGGTACGTGTATGGAATGAGCTGCCAGAGGATGTGGTAGAGGCTGGTACAATTGCAACATTTAAGAGGCATTTGGATGGGTATATGAATAGGAAGGGTTTGGAGGGATATGGGCCAGGTGCTGGCAGGTGGGACCAGATTGGGTTGGGATATCTGGTCGGCATGGACGGGGTTCGACCGAAGGGTCTGTTTCCATGCGGTACATCTCTATGACTCTATGACACTGATGAAGGAGCAGTGCTCTGAAAGCTAGTGCTTCCAATTAAATCTGTTGGACTATAACCTGTTGTTGTGTGATTTTTAACTTTATACACCCCAGACCAACACCGGCTCCTCCAAATCATCCTAACATAAGCTTCCTTCGTCCTCTTGACAAGAGATTCAATTTCTTTTGTAAACCACGGCTCCCTTGCTCAACCACTTCCTCCCTGCCTGACAGGTACACACTTATCAAAGACACACAGTCGCTGTTCCTTGAATAAGCTCCACATTTCAATTGTGCCCATCCCCTGCATCCTAAATCTTGCCTAATTGTATCATAATTGCCTTTCCCCCAGCAATAATTCGTGCACTGTGGTACATAACTATCCCTTTCCATTGGGAAAGTAAACGTAACCAAACTGTGGTCACTATCACCAGAGTGCTCACCTCCTTCCAAATCTAACACCAGGTCTAGTTCATTACCCAGTACCTAATTCTTTATTCATTCACGGGATGAGGTCGTCACTAGCTACTCAGCATTTATTGCCCATACCTAATTGCCCAGAGGGCAGTTAAGAGTCAACCACATTGCTGTGGGTCTGGAGTCACATATAGGCCAGGCCAGGTAAGGATGGCAGTTTCTTTCCCTGTAGGACATTAGTGACCCAGATGGGTTTTTCCAACAGTCCGACAATGGATTCATGGTCACCATTAGACTCTGAATTCCAGATATTTTATTAAATTCAAATTCCACCACCTGCCATGTCAGGATTCAAACCCAGATTGCCATAATGTTTTCTGGGTCTCTGGATTAGCAGTCCAGCGATAATACCACTCAGCCATCATTTCGCCCTCAATGTGGCCTCACCCCTTGGTGGCCTGTCGACATACTGTGTCAGGAAACCCTCCTGCACACGTTGGACAAAAACTGACCCATCTAAAGTCCTCAAACTATAGTATTCCCAGTCAATATTTGGAAAGTTAAAGCCCCCCATAACAACTACCCTGTTATTCTTGCTCCTGTCCAGAATCATCTTTGCTATCCTGTCCTCTACATCTCTGGAACTTTTCAGAGGCCTGTAGGAAACTCCCAACAGGGTGACCTTCCATGTGGTACCTTGTCAAAGATCTCACTGAAGTTCATGTTAACTACATCTACTGTACTATCCTCATCAATATAGTCAGTCACTCTTCAAAAACTCAATGAGTCAGGCAAGATCTCCCTCCATTAAATCTGTGCTGACTATCCCTAATCAATGGGGGTGTCGAGCTGGGAGTGGGGGCGGAGCCAGTACCTGGAGTGGGTGTGATGGTGGGGGGAATGGGAGTGGAGTCATGAGCAGGGGTAGTGTTCCCCTTGGGGTTCTGGGGGGTGGGGATAGTGACAGTGGGGTCTGTGGGGGGCGTGTCAGCAGAATGCAGGTGAGTGGCACTGGTGGGGGCGGAAATGACATCATATCCCTAATCAATCCCTGCCTTTCCAAGTATTGATTCATCCTGTCTCTCAGAATTGTTTCCAATAATTTCCCTCCCCCTGCTGTCAGACTATCTGCTCTGTAATTACCTGGCCTCTCCCTACTGCCTGTCTTGAACAAAGGAACCCCATTAGCTATCCTCCAGTCATCTGGCACTTCACCTGTGGCCAGCGAGGTATTAAATATCTCCACCAGGGCCTCAGCAATCTCCTCCCTTACCTCCCATAGCAGCCTGGGATACCTTTATGCTCACTAAAACATCTAATACCTCCTCCTTACTAATCTTACCATGTTCTAGGAGCTCACCATCCCAACTGAAACCTCCAGCTAAAATATCTTGCTCCTCTGTGAATACAGATGAGGAATAGTCATTTCAGACTTCACCTACATCCAATGGTGACAGATTGTCCTTTTGATCTCTAATAGGTCCTACTCTTACCCAGGTAATCCTCTTGCTCTTAGAGCAAATAGCATAGAACATAGTAACAACATAGAACAGTACAGACCCTTCAGCCCCACTCAAGTGTGTGATGCTGGAAAAGCACAGCAGGTCAGGCAACATCCAAGGAGCAGGAGAATTGACATTTCAGGCAAAAGTCCTTTATCAGGAACCTCAATATTCTTCAGCCCTCGGTGTTGTGCAGACCTTTTGTCCTACTCTAAGATCAAACTAACCCACATACCCTTCATTATACTATCATCCACGTGCCTATCCAAGAGTCACTTAAATGTCCCTAATGTCTCTGACTCTACTCCCACTGCTGGGAGTGCATTCCACACACCCCCCACTCTCTGTGTAAAGAACCGACTCTGAAATTTCCCCCAAACCTTCCTCCATTCACTCAAAAATTATACCCTGAGAAAAAGTCTCTGGCTACCTACTCTATCTATGCCCCTCCTCATCTTGTACACCTCTATCAAGTCACCTCTCATCCTTCTTCACTCCAGTGAGAAAAGTCCAAGCTCCCTCAACCTTTCTTCCACTGGCTCCAGCTCCTTGAAAACCGAGTTAGGGAATTGGAGCTGGAGCTGGATGAACTGAGGATCATTCGGGAGGTTGAGGGAGTAATTGAGAGGAGTTACTGGGAGTTGGTCACTACTGAGGCTCAGGACAAGGATAGATGGATTACAGTTAGGGGGAGGAAAGGAGACGGACAGACAATGCAGAGATCCCCTGTGGACATTCCCCTCGGCAATAAGTATACCGTTTTGGATACTGCTGGTGGAGATGACCTACCAGAGGAAAGCCATAGCAGTCAGTTCTCTGGTACTGAGCCTGACACTGTGGCAAAGAAGGGAAGGGGGCAGAATAGAAAAGTACTCGTGGTAGGGGACTCGATAGTTAGGGGAATCGACAGGAGATTTTGTGGTCAGGATCGGGATTCCCGGAAGGTATGTTGCCTCCCTGGTGCCAGGGTCCGGGACGTCTCCAATCGGGTGTATAAGGTTCTAAAAGGGGAGGGCAAACAGCCAGAAATCGTGTTACATATTGGCACCAATGATATAGCCAGGAAAAGGATTGAGGATATAAAGAGTGATTTCAGGGAGTTAGGATGGAAGCTGCAAAGCAGGTCGAACAGAGTAGTGTTCTCTAGTTTACTGCCGGTGTCACGAGGTAGCGAGGAACAGGGAGTGGGCGCAGCTTAACACGTGGCTGCACAGCTGTTGTAGGAGGGAGGGCTTCAGATATGTAGATAATTGGGATGTCTTCTGGGGAAGGTGGGACCTGTACAAGAAGGACGGGTTGCATCTGAACCGGAAGGGGATCAATGTCCTGGGTGGAAGGTTTGCTCGAATAGTTTGAGAGGGTTTAAACTAGTATGGCAGGGGGGTGGGAACCTGAGCTGTATACCGGAGGTGAGAGTTGATGCAGATGAGGCGATAGCAAGAGGTAGACCAGCTAGTGAGAAGGATTTTCCTGGGAAAGAACCAAGGGATCAGTTAAAGTGTGTTTGCTTTAACGCAAGGAGTATCAGGAATAAAAGTGATGAACTTAGAGCATGGATCAGTACCTGGTGCTATGATGTTGCGGCCATAACAGAGACATGGGTTTCTCAGGGGCAGGAATGGTTGCTGGATGTTCCAGGATTTAGAGCATTTAAAAAGAATAGGGAGGGGGGGGGGGGAAAAGAGGAGGGGGTGTAGCACTACTAATCAGAGAGGGGATCACAGCTACAGAAGCTTCCATTGTCGAGGAAGATCTGCCTACCGAGTCAGTATGGGTGGGAATTAGGAACAGCAAGGGAGCAGTCACCTTGTTAGTGGTTTATTACAGGCCCCCCAATAGCAGCAAGGGAGATGGTAGAAAGCATAGGTCAGCAGATTTTGGAAAAGTGTGGACGTAGTAGGGTTGTTGTAATGGGTGACTTTAACTTTCCCAATATTGATTGGAACCTCCTTCGAGCTGAAAATTTGAATGGAGCTGTTTTTGTAAGGTGTGTTCAGGAGGGTTTCCTAACTCAGTACGTTGACAGGCCGACGAGGGGAGAAGCCATTTTGGATTTGGTGCTCGGAAACGAGCCGGGACAGGTATCAGATCTTGTGGTGGGAGAGCATTTTGGTGAGAGTGACCACAACTGCCTCACATTCTACACAGCTATGGAGAAGGAGAGGATTAGGCAAAATGGGAGGATATTTAATTTGGGAAGAGGAAACTATGATGCGATTAGACATGAATTAGGAAGCATGGATTGGGAACAATTGTTCCATGGTAAAGGCACTATAGACATGTAGAGACTGTTTAAGGAACAGTTGTTGCGAGTGATGAATAAACATGTCCCTCTGAGACAGGCAAGAAGTGGTAAGATAAAGGAACCTTGGATGACGAGAGCGGTGGAGCTTCTCGTCAAAAGGAAAAAGGTAGCTTACATAAGGTGGAGGAAGCTAGGGTCAAGCTCAGCTCTAGAGGATTACAGGCAGGCGAGGAAAGAGCTCAAAAATGGTCTGAGGAGAGCCAGGAGAGGGCACGAGAAAGGCTTGGCAGAACGGATTAGGGAGAACACAAAGGCATTTTACACTTATGTGAGGAATAAGAGAATGGTTAAAGAAAGAGTAGAGCCGATCAGGGATAGCATAGGGAATTTGTGTGTGGAGTCTGAGGAGGGAGGGGAAGCCCGAAATGAGTTTTTTGCTTCTCTCTTTACGAAAGAAACGAACATTGTAGTGAATGAAACCTTTGAAGAGCAGGTGTGCATGCTGGAATGGATAGAGATAGAGGAAGCTGATGTGCTGAAAATTCTGTCAAACATTAATATTGACAAGTCGCCAGGCCTGGACCAGATTTGTCATCGGCTGCTTTGGGAAATGAGAAATGCAATTGCTTCGCTACTTGCAAAGATCTTTGCATCCGCGGTCTCCACTGGAGTCGTACCTGAGGACTGGAGAGAGGCAAATGTAATTCCTCCCTTCAAGAAAGGAATTAGGGAAATCCCCAGCAATTACAGACCAGTAAGTGTCACATCTGTCGTCTGCAAGGTGTTAGAAAGGATTCTGAGGGATAGGATTTATGACCACCTGGAAGAGCATGGCTTGATTAAATGCAGTCAGCACGGCTTTGTGAGGGGCAGGTCATGCCTCACAAACCTTATCGAGTTCTTTGAGGATGTGACTAGAAAAGTTGATGGGGGTCGAGCTGTGGATGTGGTGTATATGGACTTCAGTAAGGCATTTGATAAGGGTCCCCATGGTAGGCTCATTCAGAAGGTCAGGGGAACTTAACTTTGTGGGTGGCACGGTGGCACAGTGGTTAGCACTGCTGCCTCACAGCGCCAGAGACCTGGGTTCAATTCCCGCCTCAGGCGACTGACTGTGTGGAGTTTGCACATTCTCCCCGTGTCTGCGTGGGTTTCCTCCGGGTGCTCTGGTTTCCTCCCACAGTCCAAAGATGTGCAGGTCAGGTGCATTTGCCATGCTAAATTGCTCATAGTGTTAGGTAAGGGGTAAACGTAGGGGTGTGGGTGGGCTGCACTTCGGCGGGTTGGTGTGGACTTGTTGGGCCGAAGGGCCTGTTTCAAAACTGTAATGTAATGTAATCTTAGCTGTCTGGATACAGAATTGGCTGGCCAACAGAAGATAGCGAGTGGTAGTAGAAGGAAAATATTCTGCCTGGAAGTCTGTGGTGAGTGGTGTTCCACAGGGCTCTGTCCTTGGGCCTCTACTGTTTGTAATTTTTATTAATGACTTGGATGAGGGGATTGAAGGATGGGTCAGCAAGTTTGCAGACGACACAAAGGTTGGAGGTGTCGTTGACAGTATAGAGGGCTGTTGTAGGCTGCAGCGGGACATTGACAGGATGCAGAGATCGGCTGAGAGATGGCAGATGGAGTTCAACCTGGATAAATGCGAGGTAATGCATTTTGGAAGGTTGAATTTGAAAGCTGAGTACAGGATTAAGGATAGGATTCTTGGCAGTGTGGAGGAACAGAGGGATCTTGGGGTGCAGGTACATAGATCCCTTAAAATGGCCACCCAAGTGGACAGGGTTGTTAAGAAAGCATATGGTGTTTTGGCTTTCATTAACAGGGGGATTGAGTTGAAGAGTCATGAGATCTTGTTACAGCTCTATAAAACTTTGGTTAGACCACACTTGGAATACTGCGTCCAGTTCTGGTCACCTCACTTTAGGAAAGATGTGGAAGCTTTGGAGAGGGTTCATAGAACATAGAACATAGAACATAGAAGAATACAGCACAGTACAGGCCCTTCAGCCCTCGATGTTGCGCCGATCAAAGCCCACCTAACCTACACTAACCCACTATCCTCCATATACCTATCCAATGCCCGCTTAAATACCCATAAAGAGGGTTCAGAGGAGGTTTACCAAGATGCTGTCTGGACTGGAGGGCTTATCTTATGAAGAGAGGTTGACTGAGCTCGGACGTTTTTCATTGGAGAAAAGGAGGAGGAGAGGGAACCTAATTGAGGTATACAAGATAATGAGAGGCATAGATAGAGTCGATAGCCAGAGACTGTTTCCCAGAGCAGAAATGGCTAACACGAGGGGTCATAGTTTTAAGCTGGTTGGAGGAAAGTATAGAGGGGATGTCAGAGGCGGGTTCTTTACACAGAGAGTTGTGAGAGCATGGAATGCGTTGCCAGCAGCAATTGTGGAAGCAGGGTCATTGGGGACATTTAAGAGTCTACTGGACATGCATATGGTCACAGAAATTTGAGGGTGCATACATGAGGATCAATGGTCGGCACAACATTGTGGGCTGAAGGGCCTGTTCTGTGCTGTACTATTCTATAGAACATAGAACAATACAGCACAGAACAGGCCCTTCGGCCCACGATGTTGTGCCGAACTTCTATCCTAGATAAAGCACCTATCCATGTACCTATCCAAATGCCGCTTAAAGGTCGCCAATGATTCTGACTCTACCACTCCCACAGGCAGCGCATTCCATGTCCCCACCACTCTCTGGGTAAAGAACCCACCCCTGACATCCCCCCTATACCTTCCACCCTTCACCTTAAATTTATGTCCCCTTGTAACACTCTGTTGTACCCGGGGAAAGTTTCTGACTGTCTACTCTATCTATTCCTCTGATCATCTTGTAAACCTCTATCAAGTCACCCCTCATCCTTCGCCGTTCCAACGAGAAAAGGCTGAGAACTCTCAACCTATCCTCGTACGACCTACTCTCCATTCCAGGCAACATCCTGGTAAATCTTCTCTGCACCCTCTCCAAAGCTTCCACATCTTTCCTAAAGTGAGGCGACCAGAACTGCACACAGTACTCCAAATGTGGCCTAACTAAAGTCCTGTACAGCTGCAACATCACTTCACGACTCTTGAATTCAATCCCTCTGCTAATGAACGATAATACTCCATAGGCCTTACAAACTCTATCCACCTGAGTGACAACTTTCAAAGATCTATGTACATAGACCCCAAGATCCCTCTGTTCCTCCACCTGACTAAGAACCCTACCATTAACCCTGTATTCCGCATTCTTATTTGTTCTTCCAAAATGGACAACCTCACACTTGGCAGGGTTGAACTCCATCTGCCACTCCTCAGCCCAGCTCTGCATCATATCTAAGTCCCTTTGCAAATGACAAATGCCCTCCTCACTGTCCACAACTCCACCTATCTTCGTATCATCTGCAAATTTACTGACCCACCCTTCGACTCCCTCTTCCAAGTCGTTCATAAAAATTACAAACAGCAGAGGACCCAGAACTGATGCCTGCGGAACTCCACTTGTAACTGGGCTCCAGGCTGAATATTTACCATCTACCACCACTCTCTGACTTCGACCGGTTAGCCAGTTTTCTATCCAATTGGCCAAATTTCCCTCTATCCCATGCCTCCTGACTTTCCGCATAAGCCTACCATGGGGAACCTTATCAAATGCCTTACTAAAATCCATGTACACTACATCCACTGCTCTACCCTCATCCACATGCTTGGTCACCTCCTCAAAGAATTCAATAAGACTTGTAAGGCAAGACCTACTCCTCACAAATCCGTGCTGGCTGTCCCTAATCAAGCAGTGTCTTTCCAGATACTCATAAATCCTATCCCTCAGTACCCTTTCCATTACTTTGCCTACCACAGAAGTAAGACTAACTGGCCTGTAATTCCCGGGGTTATCCCTATTCCCTTTTTTGAACAGGGGCACAACATTTGCCACTCTCCAGTCCCCTGGTACCACCCCCGTTGACAGTGAAGACGAGAAGATCATTGTCAACGGTACTGCAATTTCCTCTCTTGCTTCCCACATAATCCGAGGATATATCCCGTCAGGCCCGGGCGACTTGTCTATCCTCAAGTTGTTCAAAATGTCCAACACAACTTCCTTCCTAACAAGTATCTCTTCTAGCTTACCAGTCCGTTTCACACTCTCCTCTTCAACAATACGGTCCCTCTCATTTGTAAATACTGAAGAGAAGTACTCATTCAAGACCTCTCCTATCTCTTTCAACTCAATACACAGTCTCCCACTACTGTCCTTGATCGGACCTACCCTCGTTCTCGTCATTCTCAGGTTTCTCACATACGCATAAATGCCTTGGGGTTATCCTTGATCCTATCCGCCAAGGATTTTTCATGCCCTCTCTTAGCTCTCCTAATCCCTTTCTTCAGCTCCCTCCTGGCTATCCTGTATCCCTCCACTGCTCTGTCTGAACCCTGTTTCCTCAACCTTATGTCAGCCTCCTTCTTCCTCTTTACTAGACATTCAACCTCCCTCGTCAACCAAGGCTCCCTCACACGACCATTTCTTTCCTGCCTGACAGGTACATACATATCAAGGACACGTCGTATCTGCTCCTTGAAAAAGTCCCACATTTCCACCACATCCTTCCCTGACAGCCTATGCTCCCAACTTATGCTCCTCAAATCCTGTCTTACAGCATCGTAATTTCCCTTCCCCCAACTGTAAAACCTGCCCTGTTGCGTGCACCTATCTCTCTCCATAACCAAGGTGAAAGTCACAGAATTGTGGTCACCATCACCAAAATGTTCACCCACGAACAAGCCCATCACTTGTCCCGGTTCGTTACCGAGTACCAAATCCAATATGGCCTCCCCTCTGGTTGGACAATCTACATACTGCGTTAGAAAAGCTTCCTGGACACACTGCACAAACACCGCCCCGTCCAATCTACTTGATCTAAAGAGCTTCCAATCAATATTTGGGAAGTTGAAATCGCCCATGACTACGACCCTGTGGCTTCTGCACCTTTCCAAAATCTGTTTCCCAATCTGTTTCTCCACATCTCTGCTGCTATTGGGGGGGCCTATAGTAAACACCCAACAATGTGACTGCTCCTTTCCTATTTCTGACTTCAGCCCATACTACCTCCAGAGGCAGATCCCCCTCGAACTGCCTTTCTGCAGCCGTTATACCATTTCTAATTAGCAATGCCACCCTCCCTCCTTTTTTACCACCCTCCCTAATCTTACTGAAACACCTGTAACCAGGAACCTCCAACAGCCATTCCTGTCCCTCATCTATCCATGTTTCCGTGATGGCCACAACATCGTAGTCCCAAGTACCGATCCACGCCTTAAGTTCACCCACCTATGTTCTATGTTCTATAAGACATGTCCTCCAGTCCAGGTAACATCCTGGTAAATCTCCTCTGTACCCTCTCTACACCTTCCACATCCTTCCTATAATAAGGCGACCAGAACTGAACACAGTATTCCAAGTGTGGTCTAACCAGGGATCTATAAAGCTGCAGCATAACGTCGCAGCTCTTAAACTCAATCCCCCTGATAATGAAAGTCAACACACCATACGCCTTCTTAACAACCCTATCGACTTGGGTGGCAACTTTAAGGGATCTATGGGCATGTGCCCCAAAAATGCACAGTTCCTCCGCACTGCCAAAAACCTGCCTTTAACCCTGCATTCTACATTCAAATTTGAATTCCCTCTCCCACTTCTCTGCTCAGTTCTGCATCCTGTCAACTGTCCCATTGCAACCTACACCAGCCCTCCACACTATCCACAACTGCACCAACCATTGTGTCATCTACAAATTTACCAACCCATCCTTCCACAACCAAGTCATTTATAAAAATCACAAAAAGCAGAGGTCCCAGAACTGATCCCTGCAGAACATCACTGGTCACCGAGCTCCAGGCTGAATACTTGCCATCTTCCTCCACCCTCTGTCTTCTATAGGCCAGCCAACTCTGTATGCAGACAACCAGATTTCCCTGTATCACATGCCTCCTTACTTTCTCAATGAGCCTACCATGGGGAACCTTCTCAAACACCTTGCTAAAATCCATATACAAAGAAGAACAAAGAACAGAGAAAATTTACAGCCCAGGAACAGGCCCTTCGGCCCTCCAAGCCTGAGCCAATCCAAATTGGGCGGCATGGTGGCACAGTGGTTAGCACTGCTCCCTCACAGCACCAGAGACCCGGGTTCAGTTCCCGCCTCAGGCAACTGACTGTGTGGAGTTTGCACATTCTCCCCGTGTCTCTGTGTGGGTTTCCTCCGGGTGCTCCGGTTTCCTCCCACAGTCCAAAGCTGTGCAGGTCTGGGTGAATTGGCCATGCTAAATTGCCCGTAGTGTTAGGTAAGGGGTAGATGTAGGGGTATGGGTGGGTTGCGCTTCGGCGGGGCGGTGTGGACTTGTTGGGCCGAAGGGCCTGTTTCCACACTGTAAGTAATCTAATCTAATCTAATCTAATGTACTGTCTAAACCTGTCGCCCAATTCCTAACCATCTGTATCCCTCTGCTCCCAACCTGCTCATGCATTTGTCCAGACGCATCTTAAATGAATCTCCCGTACCTGCCTCTACCACCTCTGCTGGCAGCACGTTCCAAACGCCCACCACCCTCTGTGTGAAGTACTTGCCACGTGTATCCCCCTTAAACTTTCCACCTCTCACCTCGAAAGCGTGACCTCTCATTATTGAATCCTTCACTCTGGGAAAAAGCTTGTCTCTATCCACCCTGTCTATACTCTTCGTGATTTTATAAACCTCAATCAGGTCCCTCCTCAATCTCCTTTTTTCTAATGAAAACAAACCTAACCTACTCAACCTCTCTTCATAGCTCGCGCCTTCCGTACCAGGCAACATCCTCGTAAACCTTCTCTGCACCCTCTCCAAAGCGTCCACATCCTTTTGGTAACGTGGCGACCAGAACTGTACACAGTATTCTAAATGCGGCCGAACCAATATCTTGTACAATGTTAACATGACTTGCCAGCTCTTATACTCAATACCCCGTCCAATGAAGGCAAGCATACCATATGCCTTCTTGACCACTCTATCCACCTGTGCAGCAACCTTCAGGGTACAATGGACCTGCACTCCCAGATCTCTCTGCTCATTGACTTTTCCCAACACTCTTCCATTTATTGTATAATTCGCTCTAAAATTAGAGTTGCCTATATGCATCACCACACATTTGTCTGGACTGAACTCCATCTGCCACTTTTCCACCCAACTCTCCAGTCTATCTATATCCTCCTGTATTCTCTGACAGTCCCTTATGCTTTCTGCTACTCCACCAATCTTTGAGTCATCTGCAAACTTGCTGATCATACCAACAGTGCCCACTTCCAGTTATCATTTATGTATATCACAAACAACAGTGGCCCCAACACTGACCCCTGTGGAACACCACTGGGCACTTTTCTCCATTTCGAGGAATCCCCTTTGACTACTACTCTCTGTCTCCTGTTAATAGAACATAGAAAAGTACAGCACAGAACAGGCCCTTTGGCCCACGATGTTGTGTCAAGGATGAATCCTAATGTAAAATATAGTAACTTAACCTACACACCCCTCAACTCACTGCTATCCATGTGCATGTCCAGTAGTCGCTTAAATGTCCCCAATGACTCTGCTTCCATCACCACCGCTGGTAACGCATTCCATGTATTCACAACTCTCTGCATAATGAACCTACCTCTGACATCTCCTTTATACCTTCCTCCTAATATCTTCAAACTATGACCCTTCGTACCAGTCAATTCTGCCCTGGGGAAAAATCTGTGGTTATTGACTCTATCTATTCCTCTCATTATTTTGTACACCTCGATCAACAGTTTCCTCATTTCCCCTTCCCCCACCTCACCCTAATTCTAAACTTCCAGCTCAGTAACTGTCTCCATGACTTGTCCGGACTTGTCCTACCTGCCTATCTCCTTTTCCACCTATCCACTCCACCCTCTCCTCCTTGACCTATCACCTTCATCCCCTCCCCCACTCACCCATTGTACTCTATGCTACTCTCTCCCCACCCCCACCCTCCTCTAGCTTATCTCTCCACATTTCAGGCTCACTGCCTTTATTCCTGATGAAGGGCTTTTGCCCGAAACGTCGATTTCGCTGCTCGTTGGATGCTGCCTGAACTGCTGTGCTCTTCCAGCACCACTAATCCAGTATCTTAGATTAGATTAGATTAGATTAGATTACTTACAGTGTGGAAACAGGCCCTTCGGCCCAACAAGTCCACACCGCCCCGCCGAAGCGTAACCCACCCATACCCCTACATCTACATCTACCCCTTACCTAACACTATGGGCAATTTAGCATGGCCAATTCACCTGACCTGCACATCTTAGGACTGTGGGAGGAAACCGGAGCACCCGGAGGAAACCCTCGCAGACACGGGGAGAACGTGCAAACTCCACACAGTCAGTCGCCTGAGGCGGGAATTGAACCCGGGTCTCTGGTGCTGTGAGGCAGCAGTGCTAACCACTGTGCCACCGTGCCGTTCTTTTCCACCTCTCCACTCCACCCTCTCCTCCCTGACCTATCACCTTCATCCCCTCCCCCACTCACCCATTGTACTCTATGCTACTTTCTCCCCACCCCCACCCTCCTCTAGCTTATCTCTCCACATTTCAGGCTCACTGCCTTTATTCCTGATGAAGGGCTTTTGCCCGAAACGTCGATTTCGAAGCTCCTTGGATGCTGCCTGAACTGCTGTGCTCTTCTAACACCACTAATCCAGAATCTGGTTTCCAGCATCTGCAGTCATTGTTTTTACCTTGTTTATACCTCTATCAGGTCTCCTCTCTGCCTCCTTCTCTCCAGAGAGAAAAGTCTGAGCTTATTCAACCTCTCTTCATAAGGTAAGCCCTCCAGTCCAGGCAACATCCTGGTAAACCTTCTTTGCACCCTGTCCAATGCCTCCGTATCTTTCCTATAGTAGGGTGACCAGAACTGGACACAATATTCCAAGTGTGGTCTCACCAGGGACTTGTAGAGCTGCAGCTAAACCTCACGGCTCTTAAACCCGATCCCCCTGTTAATGAAAGCCAAAACACCATATGCTTTCTTAACAACTCTATCCACCTGGGTGGCAACTTTGAGGGATCTATGTACTTTCACACCCAGATCCCTCTGTTCCCCAACACTGCCAACTGTTGCTTAACTAGTTCTTTATCCCCCTAGCTAGAACACCCTGCACACTATGTGACTTCACTTTCTCCATTAGTCTACAATGGGGAACCTTATCAAACACCTTACTAAAGTCCATGTATATGACATCAACAGCCCTTCCTTCATCTATCAACTTGGTCACTTCCTCAAAAAGCTCTATTAAGTTGGTGAAGCATAATCTCCCCCACACAAAACCCTGTTGCCCATCACTGATAAGCACATTCTTTTCCAAATATAAATAGATCCTATCCCTCAGTACCTTCTCCAGCAACTTTCCCACCACCGATGTCAGGCTCACTGGTCTGTTGTTACCCGGAATATCCCTACTACCCTTCCTGTACAGGGGGACAACATGAGCAACCCTCCAGTCCTCCAGCACCTCACCTGTATTTAAGGATGTCACAAAGATATCTGTCAGGGCCCCAGCTATTTCCTCTCTCACCTCCCTCAGCAACTTGGGATCGATCCCCTCCAGTCCTGGGGATTTGTCCACCGTAATAACCTCTAGCCTACCCAACACATCCTCCCTACTTATGTCACTATGATCCAGACTAATCAAACGTCTATCTCTAATCTCCAACATTCATCATGTTCCTCTCCTCAGTGAACACTGATGCAAAGTAATCATTCAGAATCTCACCCATTCTCTCAGGTTCGATACACAATGTCCAGTGGTCAGTGAGGACACAAAGGTTATCACCAAAGGTGCAGTAATCTCTTCCCTTGCTGGCTGGAGTAACCTTGGGTATATCCTGTCTGGCCTGGAGATTTAACTATTCTCATGGTTTTCAAACTTTCCAGCACAACCTCCTTCTTAACATCAACCTGTTCGAATATATCAGCCTGTTTCAGCTGTCCTCACAAATGACAAGGTCCCTCTCAGTAGTGAATGCTGAAGCAAAGTATTCATTAAGGACCTCCCCTACATCCTCTGACTCCAAGCACAAGTTCCCTCCATTATCCCTGATCGGCTCTACCTCACGCTGGCCGTCCTCTTGTTCCTCACGTAAGTGTAGAACACCTTGGGGTTTTCCTTAATCCTATCTGCTAAAGCTTTTTCATGCCCCCTTCTCGCTCTCCTAAATCCATTCTTCAGTTCCTTCCTGGCCACTTTGTAACCTTCTGGAGCCCTGTCTGATCCTTGCCTCCTCAACCTTAAGTTTGCTTCCTCCTTCCTCTTGACTAGATGTTCCACATCCCTTGTCACCCAAGGTTCCTTCACCCTACCATCCCTTCCTTGTCTCAGTGGGACAAACCCATCCTGCACTCACACCAAGTGCTCCCTAAACAACCTCCACATTTCTGTCATGCATTTCCCTGAGAACATCTGTTCCCAGTTTATGCTCCATAGTTCCTGCCTCATAGCACTGTAATTCCCCCTCCCCCAATTAAACACTTTCCCATACTGTCTGCTCCTATCCCTCTCCATGAGTATAGTAAAGGTCAGGGAGTTATGATCACTACCATTGAAATGTTCTCCCATTGAGAGATCTGACACCTGGCCTAGTTCGTTGCCAAGCACCAAATCCAATATGGCCTCCCCTCCGATCGGCCTATCTACATATTGAATCAGGAATCCCTCCTGGGCACACCCGACAAAAACTGCTCCATCTAAGCTATTTGAACTAAGGAGTTTCCAATCAATATTAGGAAAGTTAAAGTCACCCATGACAACAACCCTGTTATAGAGTCATATAGTCACAGAGCGATACAGCACAGAAACAGACCCTTCGGTCCAACCCGTCCATGTCAACCAGATATCCTAACCTAATCTAGTCCCACCTGCCAGCACCTGGCCCAAATCCCTCCAAACCCTTCCTATTCATATACCCATCCAAATGCCTCTTAAATATTGTAATTGTACCAGCCTCCAGCACTTCCTCTGGCAGCTCATTCCATACATGTACCACCCTCTGGGTGAAAATGTTGCCCCTTAGGTCTCTTTTATATCTTTCCCCTCTCACCCTAAACCTACGCCCTCTAGTTCTGGACTCCCTCTCCCCAGAGAAAAGACTTTGTCTATTTATCCTATCAATGCCCCTCCCTAACCCTATCGCTTCTCGGCCTCTTGCCTAAGATCATTTTATAAACCAGCCTGTTCAGCCTCTCCCTGTAGCTCAAATCCTCCAACCCTGGCAACATCCTTGTAAATCTTTTCTGAACTTTTTCAAGTTTCACAACATCTTTCTGATAGGAAGGAGACCAGAATTGCACACAATATTCCAACAGTGGCCTAACCAATGTCCTGTACAGCCGCAACATGACCTCCCAACTCCTGTACTCAATACTCTGACCAATAAAGAAAAGCATACTAAACGCCTTCTTCACTATCTTATCTACCTGCGACTCCACTTTCAAGGAGCTATGAAGCTGCACTCCAACGTCTCTTTGTTCACCAACACTCCCTAGGACCTTACCATTAAGTGTATAAGTCCTGCTAAGATTTGCTTTCCCAAAAATGCAGCACCTCACATTTATCTGAATTAAACTCCATCTGTCACTTCTCAGCCCATTGGCCCATCTGGTCCAGATCCTGTTGTAATCTGAGGTAACCCTCTTTGCTGTCCACTACACCTCCAATTTTGGTGTCATCTGCAAACTTACTAACTGTACCTCTTCTGCTCGCATCCAAATCATTTATATAAATGACAAAAAGCAGTGGACCCAGCACCGATCCTTGTGGCATTCCACTGGTCACAGGCCTCCAGTCTGAAAAACAACCCTCCACCACCACCCTCTGTCTTCTACCTTTGAGCCAGTTCTGTATCCAAAATGGCTAGTTTTCCCTGTATTCCATGAGATCTAACCTTGCTAATCAGTCTCCCATGGGGACCCTTGTCGAACACCTTACTGAAGTCCATATAGATCTCGTCCAGCACTCTGCCCTCATCAATCCTCTTTGTTACTTCTTCAAAAAACTCAATCAAGTTTGTGAGACATGATTTCCCACACACAAAGCCATGTTGACTATCCCGAATCAGTCCTTGCCTTTCCAAATACATGTACATCCTGTCCCTCAGGATTCCCTCCAACAACTTGCCCACCACCGAGGTCAGGCTCACCGGTCTATAGTTCCCTGGCTTGTACTTACCACCCTTCTTAAACAGTGGCACCACGTTTGCCAACCTCCAGTCTTCCGGTACCTCACCTGTGAATATCGATGATACAAATGTCTCAGCAAGAGGCCCAGCAATCACTTCCCTAGCTTCCCACAGAATTCTCGGGTACACCTGATCAGGTCCTGGGGATTTATCCACTTTTATGCACTTCTGCACCTTTCCAAAATCTGCTCCCAGTCTGCTCCTCTCTGTCTCTGCTGCTATTGAGGGGTCTGTAGAAAACTCCTCATAAAGTGACTGCTCCGTTCCTGTTTCTGACTTCCACCCATAATGACTCTGTAGACAAATCCTCCTCGACGACCTCCCTTTCTGCAGCTGTGATACTCTCCCTGATTAGCAATGCCACTCCCTCACCTCTTTTACCTCCCCTGCTATTCCTTTTGAAACATCTAAGCCCTGGAACATCATAGTTCTAAGTACTCCAAGTTCTAAGCATGCTCCAAGTTCATCACCTTCTACCATTAGATGGTAACACTCAATATCAACAGATCTTTCTTCATTATCTGAACAAGCCCTGGCATTGATTATCAGGAGAAAATCTTTAATAAACATTGGCAGTTTCCCATTGTCAGGTGACATGCTTTGGTTATAGATAAAAACATCATTTATCAGACAAAACATCTCCATTACCATCGGTGGACTGCAGTGGTTCAGGAAGACAGCTCACTACCACTTTCTCAAGGCCAGCTAGGGACGGGCAATTAATGCTGGGCCCAGCCAATGACGCCCATGTTCCACAAATGAATAAAACATAATTAGAAACATTTTCATTTTGAGAAGAACCCTTCAATTATCAGTCGACATTACCAGGTGTTACACAACAATTATCACATGGTTCCATCATTCTGTCAGTAGAATCAATGTCCCTATAGTTACAAAGTTCTTCAATTCTTTTAGACAGTCTCCCTGATCAGAAACAAATGCAGAAATTGTTTGAAAAGCTCAGCAGGTCTGGCAGTATCTGTGAAGTGAAATCCCAGTAACAGATACACATTCGGTAACATATCCTCTCATTCATTATCCATAGAAACTGTTTTGAAACATTCTTCCATTTAAGTAAGCTGTCTCCCATTATCAGATTCAATCATTATCCACGGACTCTCCTCTAGTTTCAGCACTCACTCTTCAATTAACAGAGACTATTCTCAAATTGTCCCCAAAATGCAGGACAAATCAAATGCCAGCAATACAATCCATCAATCTCCTGATAATGATCAGACGAGTGATTGAACATCATGTCAACAGTGTTATCAAATGGCACTGAGACAGAGCCTGCTCTCTGACACCCTGCTCCTTGAACCTGGCAACACCAAGAGGCACCTGGCTCCTGATATCATGACAGCCATGGGCAAAGCAAGGAAATAAAAAGCTGAACTTTGGGGGTGAGGTGCCCTTGACATCAAGGAGCCTTAGCAAAAAACTGGAATCAATGGAAACCAGGAGCAAACTCTCCACTGGTAAGAGTCATACTTAGCACATGGAAACATGTTTGTGGTTGTTGGAGGGTCGGTCATCTCAGCTCCAGGACATCTCTGCAGGAGTCCCTCAGGGGAGTGTCCTAGACCCAACCATCTTCAGCTGCTTCATCAATGACCTTCCCTCCATCAGAAGGTCAGAAGTGGGGATGGTCCCCGATGATTACACAATGTTCAGCACCATTCCCCACTCCTCAGGTACTGGAGCAGTCCATGTTCAAATGCAACAAGATCTGGACAATATCCAGGTGTGGGCTGACAAGGGGCAAGTAACATTCATGCCACATAAATGCCAGGCTATGCCCATCTTCAAACAGAGAAAATCTAACCACCGTCCCTTGATATTCAATTATGTTACCATCACTGAATCCCCCCATAACCACCATCCTGGAGGTTACCATTGACCAGAAACTCAAATAGATTCAGCATATAAAAAGTGGCTACCAGAGCAGGTCAGATGCTAGGAATCTGTGGCAAGTAACTCATTTCCTGGCTCGCCAAGCCTGTCCAGCATCTACAAGGTACATACCTGGGCGGCACGGTGGCTCAGTGGTTAGCACTGCTGCCTCACAGCCCCAGGGTCCCAGGTTCGATTCCAGCCTCGGGCGACTGTCTGTGTAGAGTTTGCACATTCTCCCCGTGTCTGCGTGGGTTTCCTCTGGGTGCTCCGGTTTCCTCCCACAATCCAAAAACGTACAGATTAGGGTGGATTGGCCATGCTAAACTGCCATAGTGTCCAGGGATATGCAGGCTAAATGGGCTTGACATGGGAAGTGCAGGGTGACAGGGATAGGGGTGGGGGTGGGTGTGGGTGGGATGATCTTTGGAGAATTGGTATGGATTTGATGGGCCAAATGGCCTCTATTTGCCCTGCAGGGATTCTTTGATTCTAAGTCCGGAGTGTGATGGAATACTCCCCCCTTGCCCTGGATGGGGGCAGCTCCAACAACACTCAAGAAGCTCGACACCATCCAGGACAAAGCAGCCGCTTGATTGGCCCCACATCCACAAACACCCCCTCCCTCCCCCACCCACACTCAGTAACAGCAGTGTGTACCATCTACAAGATGCTCTGCAGAAACTCACCAAAGATCCTCAGGCAGCACCTTCCAAATCCACAACCACTTCCATCGAGAAGGACAAGGGCAGCAGATACATGGGAACACCACCCCCTGTGAGTTCCCCTCCAAGCCCCTCACCATCCTGACTTGGAAATATATCACCATTCCTTCAGTGTCACTGGGTCAGAATCCTGGAATTCCCTCCCTAAGGGCATTGTGGGTCTACCCACAGCACATGAACTGCAGCGGTTCAAGAAGGCAGCTCACCCCCACCTTCTCAAGGGGCAACTAGGGACGGGGAATAAATACTAGCTTCGTCAATGATTCACACATCCTATAAAAACATTTTTAACCATTTTCATGATCAGTGGGATTTCCCTGATTATCTGTAGACAGCTCTCCATCACCGAGAAGCTGCTTCCACTCCTTTCCTGAATCGGCTTGTCCTGATTTATCATCGTCAGGTTTGGCATGGACTAATTCACCGACACCGCGGCTGCCTGTTTTGCTGTGGTTCAGTGCAGACACCGTGACAGCAGTATCACAGCCCGTCCCATCTAGTAATTGAGGTTAATGTGTGATTATCTCTCCACAGTGAATTTACCGAGACATTGTACAAAGCTGAGTGACTCCAGACCTGGGATAGATGCTCGGTGCTATTACAGCTGACATATATGTCAACAGTCATTTGAGGGAGAATTCTTCACCAATAAAAAAGCTGCCCTGTGATTTTCATTAAAAAATCCAGCTTTCTCCTTAATGGTAACTGCAGAGGAACCATGTCCCTGGGAGTGTAGGATCCCGTGAGAACATTCAAGGACAAAGGACTAACAACTTATGAAGAGACAATGTGGAGATGTCAGTATTGGACTGGGCTTGACAAATTATTAAACTTGAAATGGTTCAGAAAAGATTTACAAGGATGTTGCAAGGGTTGGAGAGTTTGAGCTACAGGGAGAGGCTGAACAGGCTGGGGCTGTTTTCCCTGGAGCGTTGGAGGCTGAGGGGTGACCTTATAGAGGTTTATAAAATCATGAGGGGCATGGATAGGATAAATAGAAAGGTCTTTTCCCAGGGGTGGGAGAGTCCAGAACTAGAGGGCATAGGTTTAGGGTGAGAGGGGAAAGATATAAAAGAGACCTAAGGGGTAACTTTTTCACGCAGAGGGTGGTACGTGTATGGAATGAGCTGCCAGAGGATGTGGTGGAGGCTGGTACAATTATAATATTTAAGAGGTATTTTGGATGGGTATATGAATAGGAAGGGTTTGGAGGGATATGGGCCGGGTGCTGGCAAATGGGACTAGATTGGGTTGGGATATCTGGTCGGCGTGGACGGGTTGGACCAAAGGGTCTGTTTCTGTGCTGTACATCTCTATGACTGTATGACTCTAAATCAGAAGTTACATGACACCAAATTTAGTAAGAGGATTTAGTAAGGGGAGGTCATGCCTAACAACCTGTTAGAATTCTTTGAAGAGGTAACAAGTAGGTTACGCCAAGGAAACCCAGTGGATGTGGTCTACCTAGACTTCCAAAAGGCCTTTGATAAGGTGCCTCAAGGGAGGCTGCTGAGAAAGGTGAGGGCCCATGGTGTTCCAGGTGAGCTACTGGCATGGATTGGGGATTGGCTGTCTGACAGAAGGCAGAGAGTTGGGATAAAAGGTTCTTTTTTGGAATTGCAGCTGGTGACAAGTGGTGTCCTGCAGGATACAGTGTTGGGGCCGTAGATGTTCACTTTATATATTAGTGATCTTGATGAAGGGACTGGGGACATTCAGGCGAAGTTTGCTGATGATACAAAGTTAGGTGGACAAGCAGGTGGTACTGAGGAGGTGGGGAGGCTGCAGAAAGATTTAGACAGTTTAGGAGACTGGTTCAGGAAATGGCTGATGAAATTCAACGTGAACAAGTGCGAGGTCTTGCACTTAGGAAAAAAGAATACAGGCATAGACTATTTTTTAAACAGTGAGAAAATTCATAAAGCCGAAGTACAAAGGGATCTCTGAGTGCTAGTACAGGATTCTCTAAATGTTGATTTGCAGGTTAAGTCCGTGATTAAGAAAGTGAATGTAATGTTGTCATTTATCTCATAAAGGTTGGAATATAAAAGCAGCAACGTGCTTCTGAGACTTTATAAAGCTCTGGCTAGGCCCCATTTAGAATACAGTGTCCAGTTTTGGGCCCCCACCTCAGGAAGTACTTACTGGCACTGGAGCATGTCCAGCAGAGATTCACACGGATGATCCCTGGAATGGCTGGCCTAACCTATGATGATTGGCTGAGGATCCTGGGATTGTATTCATTAGAGTTTAAAAGGTTGAGGGGAGATCTAATAGAAATTTACAAGATAATGCATGGCTTAGAAAGGGTGGACGCTGGGAAGTTGTTTCTGTTTGGTGAGGAGACTAGGACGCATGGGCATAGCTTTAAAATTAGAGGGGGTCAATTTAGAACGAAAAACGAGGGGACATTTCTTCAGCCAGAGAGTGGTGGACCTGTGGAATTCATTGCCACGGAGCGCATGGAGGCCGGGATGTTAAATGTCTTCAAGGCAGAGAATGATAAATTCTTAATCTCACAAGGAATTAAGGGAAACGGAGAGAGTGTGGGTAAGTAGAATTGAAACACCCATCAGCCATGATTAAATGGCGGCGTAGACTCGATGGGCCGAATGGCCTTACTTCCACTTCTATGTCTTATGGTCTTATTAAGTTATAGTTATTTAAAATCACAAGCTTTTGGAGTGTTGGAGAAGCTTGTGATTGAAATAAAGTTGTTAGACTATAACTTGGTGTTGTGTGACTTCTGACCTTGAGAAGAATCCATATCCCAACATCCAGCATTGAGCAGGGAGGGTCAGGAATCCTCCATACACGGTGGGTGGTTTAGGGGATTCTCCCCAGATACAGAGACGAGGGAGAGGCAGTCATTGTCTGTGGGATTGACTATGGGGTAGACCTGCCCTACCCTGGTCTCCTGTTCATGGTTTAGCTCTGACGAGGGCTGAGCACGGCTGCAGAAGACACAAACTCTTAATGAGGTAAAACCAATGACTGCAGATGCTGGAAACCAGATTCTGGATTAGTGGTGCTGGAAGAGCACAGCAGTTCAGGCAGCATCCAACGAGCAGCGAAATCGACCCCGAAGGGCCTTTGCCCGAAACATCGAATTCGCTGCTCGTTGGATGCTGCCTGAACTGCTGTGCTCTTCCAGCACCACTAATCCAGAACAAACTCTTAATGGGTTACCTTTCACTTCCCGCAACAAAAGAAAACCAGAGACAAAGAAACGGAATACTTGAAATTGGAATATACATTGTGTCGATTTATTCATGAGAGCTTTTGTAAAGCACAGTCTCTGTGGAGCTATTTACACATCTTAAGATCCACTCCGATGTTTAGCTGACAATCATGTTATAAAATGAAGTGAAGAAAATGGATGTTAATGGAATAAAACACTTCAGATTGAATGTGGTAATCTGTCTCAAAATAGTAACTGTTAAATAGCTTTGTTCAGCTCCTCCAAGATCAGCCTTGGAGGGTCTGGTTATCGAACATTGATCTTAAACCCAATACCAGTGTCCATGTTGTACCCCACACCTCGGGCAGATGGGCCTGATTTATTTTATCCATCTCCCTTGTAGCTGATCCTTGTCAACCCCCCGATCTCCTCTTGAGCCTCCCTGAATGAATGAAAGCAATCCTACCTTGTCACTCTCTGCATCACTGAAGCCTGGGACATCAGGGAATCTCTGGTACGTCTTCCCCATAACCAAGATCAACTCAAGTATGTCAGTGATATGGGATCGAGGGGATCGAGTGTGGTCCATTGTTACACAGATTGAGTTTGTACACCTTTAATCAGGAAAGCTCATCTAACTGAGATCACATTCAGTTCAAGAAGCTCGACACCATCCAGGACAAAGCAGGCGCTTGATTGGCCCCACACCCACAAACACCCCCTCCCTCCCCCACCCACACTCAGTAACAGCAGTGTGTACCATCTACAAGAGGCACTGCAGAAACTCACCAAAGATCCTCAGGCAGCACCTTCCAAACCCATAACCACTTCCATCGAGAAGGACAAGGGCAGCAGATACATGGGAACACCAACCCCTGTGAGTTCCCCTCCGAGCCCCTCACCATCCTGACTCGGAAATACATCGCCGTTCCTTCAGTGTCACTGGGTCAGAATCCTGGAATTCCCTCCCTAAGGGCATTGTGGGTCTACCCACAGCACATGAACTGCAGCGGGTCAAGAAGGCAGCTCACCCCCACCTTCTCGAGGGGCAACTAGGGACGGGGTAATAAATTCTGGCCTGGCCATGTTCCATGAAGAAATTAAAAATAAATTTGGGTCAATAGAGAAGAATATTTTCTTTGGCAAAGGAACAGAAAGTTAAAATTTAAGCCAGGATGTGAAAATGCGCTTCCCCACTCAAAAGGAAGTTGGAAACTGGCTCACACCCCATCGCAGATCTGGTCAGGTGGGATCAAATTGGAGCCGGGTGGATTCCTGGTGGGTAAGGAGGATTCCAGGGCAGGAAGTTGGACACCAATTCCCAGGATCCGGCTGAGATTAGCACAGGACTCCATCCCCTCTTGCTCCTGTATCACTGGCTGTACACTATACCCTACTCAGTGAAACTGATGCTGTGTTTGTTGTGGGATCATGCTGTGCCTGTTATATATGCTTGCTGGATAATCACTACACTTCAAAGCGATTCATTGTGGCTGAAGTTGTTTGAAATGTTTCTGTGAGATTAGTTCAGGCTCTAGGTTGATAGCAGGCTGTGGAAAGCTGAGTGTGGAGTTGACAGTATAATCTGGGAGAGTGAAGTGCTCAGTTTAATATCAATTGATGGCATCAAACAAACTGAGATTGTGAAATCACTGGGTGTAAGTATCTCTCTAATCTAATACTTATAACAAATGGTAATTTATTCAAAGCACATAAAATATAATAGAACGAGTGTAATTAATTCCAAGCTGTATTTATTTGTGAATTCAGTGGCCAGGTGTAAGATGGATTGTTTCTGACATTTGTTTAGTCATTGGAATGAATACACTCGACCTTCGGTAGGAAATCAACCCTCACCTCTCCCTGTTAATAGGGTTAGGCAATGCTGGGCTCGGTCAACACCTCCCTCAGGGAACCAGCCCTGCTCTCCCCACCCACCCCACTGTGTGTGTGTGTGTGTGTGTGTGTGTCTCCTCCCCAGCACAGCCACCAATCTCCCCAGTACGTCCCTGCACTCACATCCAAACCACCATCTGTTCCTGCCCGTGCCCCAGTTACTGGGGAAAAACATTGTTCATCGTTCAGCTTCTCTCCCATTATGTCTCACTATCAAAGTATCTCAACCCCTCAATCAACATTCACCTGAAAGTGTGCCCACACAACTGCTCCGGTATTCTGCACACAGTGACCAGAGTCGCCATGGTGATCAGGGCATTGACCGCCACACACTGGCTCCAGTGGTCAGACCGAGAATTAGAGGGAACGTGGTCCCTGTGAGTGGGGATCGGTTACCATCATATTCACTGGAGTTTAGAAGAATGAGGGAGAATCTCATGGAAACCTGCAAACCTCGATCAGGGTCAACCCAGGGAGGGTGTTCCTGACACAGGCACAGAGTCATAGAGATGTACAGCACGGAAACAGACCCTTTGGTCTAACCCGTCCATGCTGACCAGATATCCCAACCCAATCTAGTCCCACCTGCCAGCACCCGGCCCATATCCCTCTAAACCCTTCCTGTTCACATACCCATCCAAATGCCTCTTAAGTGTTGCAATTGTACCAGCCTCCACCACATCCTCTGGCAGCTCATTCCATACACGTACCACCCTCTGCGTGAAAAAGTTGCCCCTTAGGTCTCTTTTTTTTCTTTCCCCTCTCACCCTAAACCTATGCCCTCTAGTTCTGGACTCCCTGACCCCAATATTCCAACAGTGGCCTAACCAATGTCCTGTACAGCTGCAACATGACCTCCCAACTCCTGTACTCAATACTCTGACCAATAAAGGAAAGCATACCAAATGCCTTCTTCACTATCCTATCTACCTGCGACTCCACTTTCAAGGAGCTATGAACCTGCACTCCAAGGTCTCTTTGTTCAGCAACACTCCCTAGGACCTTGCCATTAAGTGTACGTCCTGCTCTGATTTGCTTTCCCAAAATGCAACACCTCACATTTATCTAAATTAAATTTCATCTGCCACTTCTCAGCCCATTGGCCCATCTAATCCAAAATCATCTTCTTCGCTGTCCACTACACCTCCAATTTTGTTGTCATCTACAAACTTACTAACTGTACCTCTTATGCTCGCATCCAAATCATTTATATAAATGACAAAAAGTAGAGGGCCCAGCACCGATCCTTGTGGCACTCCACTGGTCACAGGCCTCCAGTCTGAAAAACAACCCTCCACCACCACCCTCTGTTTTCTACCTTTGAGCCAGTTCTGTATCCAAATGGCTAGTTCTCCCTGTATTCTATGAGATCTAACCTTGCTCACCAGTCTCCCATGGGGAACCTTGTTGAACGCCTTACTGAAGTCCATATAGATCACATCTACTGCTCTGCCCTCATCAATCTTCTTTGTTACTTCTTCAAAAAACTCAATCAAGTTTGTGAGACATGATTTCCCACACACAAAGCCATGTTGACTATCCCTAATCAGTCCTTGCCTTTCCAGATACATGACCATCCGGATGAACAGGGAGTCCAGAAGCAGGGGTCACTGTCTCAGGACGTGCAGTGGACCATTTCAGACTGAGACAGGAGCAAGTATCTCCACCCAGAGGGTGGGGAACCTGTGGGAGGCTCTGCCATTGATCAGGGTTTAGCTGAAGCTCAGTTCAGGTTTTTGGGCTAAAAGGGTTCAAACCGAGTTAGTGATGAACACGGGATGATGCTCAGCCATGATCCCATACACTGACACAGCAGGATGGAGGGCCGAATGGCCTAGTCTGCAGCAACCTGCTGTGTCTGGCTTCTATCTGCTACATGCTCCCAGTGAAAGCTCCACTCAATATACCCCCTCCCTCACCCTCACCCTCCCTCACCCTCCCTCACCCTCACCCTCACCCTCCCTCACCCCCACCCTCACCCTCCCTCACCCTCACCCTCACCCTCCCTCACCCCCACCCTCACCCTCCCTCACCCTCCCTCACCCTCACCCTCACCCCCACCCTCACCCTCACCCTCACCCTCCCTCACCCACACCCTCCCTCACCCTCCCTCACCCTCACCCTCACCCTCCCTCACCCCCACCCTCACCCTCACCCTCACCCCCACCCCCACCCTCACCCTCCCTCACCCCCACCCCCACCCTCACCCCCACCCTCACCCTCCCTCACCCTCCCTCACCCTCACCCTCCCCCTCACCCTCCCTCACCCTCCCTCACCCCACCCTCACCCTCACCCTCACCCTCCCTCACCCTCACCCTCCCTCACCCCCACCCTCACCCTCCCTCACCCTCCCCCTCACCCCCACCCCCACCCTCACCCCCACCCTCACCCTCCCTCACCCTCACCCTCCCTCACCCTCCCTCACCCTCACCCTCACCCTCCCTCACCCCCACCCTCACCCTCCCTCACCCTCACCCTCCCTCACCCCACCCTCGCCCTCCCTCACCCTCACCCTCCTTCACCCTCCCTCACCCCACCCTCGCCCTCCCTCCCTCACCCTCACCCTCCCCCTCCCTCACCCCCCTCACCCTCACCCTCCCTCATCCTCTTCCACGCTCCCTCACACTCCTCCACCCTCCCTCACCCCTCCCTCACCCTCCTCCACCCTCCCTCATTCTCCCACACCCCTCCCTCACCCTTCCCTCATCCTCCTCCATGCCCCCTCACCTTCCTCCACCCTCCCTCCCCCTCCCCCTCCTGCAGTCATGAGGAGATCACTCCAGCATACCTCTATGCCCTGGTGATCAGGGGTTATCAGACTTGCCCCCCCTCCCCGATTACATGTGCCTCTCCCTCACAAGGATACAGGGTGGTGCCAGTCAGTTCACCCCAATCCCCCACCTGTGTCCCCACCGCCTCCTCACTCCGCCCCACACACACACACACCTCCCCACCACCCTCACACACTGCTCCCCACCCCCCCACACACACACACAGCGCTCCCCACCCCCCGACACACACACCACTCCTCCACCCCCCCACACACACACAGCCCCCCCACCCCCCTCACACACAGCGCACCCCACCCCCCCCACACACAGCGCTCCCAACCCCCCCCACACACACTCCACTCCTCCACCCCCCCACAAACACAGCGCTCCCCAGCTCCCCCCCCCACACACACACAGCCCCCCCACCCCCTCACACAGACAGCCCCCCCACACACACATACACACACACATAGCGCTCCCCACCCCCCCACACACACATACACACACACATAGCGCTCCCCACCCCCCCACACACACACAGCCCCCCCACCCCCTCACACAGACAGCCCCCCCACACACACATACACACACACAGAGCTCCCCACCCCAGCACCACCCTCTGTGTAAACGCCTGCCTCCCTTTTACCTTAAACTGTGTCCCTGAGTAATTGACATTCTGACCCTTGGTAAAAGACCTGAACAATCCAATCTATCCATGCACCTCCCCCTCCCTCCCTACCCCCCCCATCCTGCGATGTGCAAGTAAAACCCAGCCAGGTTTGTCCAATCTCTCCTCAAGACCAAACCAGGAAACCCCCTGGTCAACTGTTTCTGTCCCCTCTCCAAACCCTCCACATCCTCTGGTAGAATGTGGTGACCGGAACTGGACACAATATTCCAAATGTGGCTGAACTAACGTTCTGTACAGCTGCAGCATGACCTGTCAGAGTTTATACTCAGTGCCCTGACTGAGGCGGGTAAGCATGCCACCTTTACCCAGCTGTGCTGTCACTTTCTGGGTGCTGTTCCCCTAGACCCCTCTGTACGTTGATGCTCAGGTTCTGCCATTTACTGTGAACTTTCCTCCTGTACTGGACCTTCCAAAATGCAGCTTACATTCGTCTGGATTAACCTCCATCGGCCCTTTCTCCGCCCAAGTCTCCAGCCTGTCTATATCCTGCTGTATCCTCTGGTCATCCACCTCACTATCCACAGCTCCCTCAACCTTCAGGTCATCCACAAACTTCCTCATCGGGTCACCTACGTCCCCCTCCAGACCATTTATACATGTCACAAACAACCAGGATCCCAGCACCGATCCGTGTGGAATACCACTGGGCACGGATCTCCAATCAGAAAAACTCCCTTCCACCCGCCACTCTCTGTGTGAGCCAGTCCTGTCTCCATCTTAGCAGCTCACCCCGATCCCATGTGACATCACCTTCTGGCATGCATTGTGAAAGGCCTCACTTTATCAAGGCCCTGTAGACAACATCTACCACTCGCCCTCATCAATCATTTTTGTTACTTCCTCCAAGGTGAGGCTAATCTTTAAAGAAAAGAAATTGTCTCTGAGGATGTTCTGTTCGATGGTCAGGATGTGACTGGAGTCAGTGTTAATGGGTCAACAAGACTGACCCTGTTTACCCGACCACACACACTACAGTTTTACAATGGCTGCAATGTGCAGATTCGTTTCGATTTAATTTATTTTGACTTTGGTTCACCATTAAATTCAAAATTACTAAAGTAAAATCACAATTCATCAGTTTTCCCCTTGGATTCATTTGTTAAATTCCGTTCAATTGGTTTATTGACCCCAAGAGAATCATAGTGATCGTCATACTGAACTCTGATTGGATGGACAGTTGTCCCAGACTGTCATTAGTTGGTACTAATCCCTGATTGTGATTGGATGATTGCTCATTCCAAACTGTGATTGGATGGAAAGTAATGCCAGCCTGTGATTGGGCAGTCACACTCTGTTCCTCCCATTCTCAGATGGTCAGTTGTGGTCAGTGCTCAGATGGTCGGAATATTGGTCCCAGGTTGGGGCACTGACAGCAGAGGGTCTGTCCAGTAGGGCGTTCCTGCTCAGTCTGACATTCCTAGCATCAGAGCATTGTCCACACTGGGTCAGATCGGCTCCTGCTGGGAATGTTTCACACCTGAGCCCCAAACCAATGACTCTGCTCAAAGTGTATCACAGACAGACAGCCCCATGAGGCAGAGAGAAGTCTTCAAGGACACTCTGGAACCTTCCTTGAGAAATTGCAACCCCCCAATCAGCAGCTGGGATATCCCCAGCCCATGGTCTCTGGATGTGGAGAGCAAGTGTCTCCGAGGGGGTACCACGCGTCTCATCACCAACTACAAACAGAAATCAATTGCTCCCAGCAAAACTCCCACACGACAACCAAGGTACCCTACCCCCCCACTGCCCCACCACTATCCACACACCCCTCACTCTCTGTCACTCTCACTCTGTTACTCTGTCATTCTCACTCTCTGCTGTTTGGAACATAGAACATTGTTCTTGCAGCAATCTAAGACCAACCCTAACCTACACACCCCTCAATTTACTGCTGTCCATGGGCTTGTCCAGCAGTCACTTAAATGTCCCTAATATCTCTGACTCTACTACACTGCTGGCAGTGCATTCCACGCACCCACCACTCTCTGCGTAAAGAACCTACCTCTGACATCTCCCCTATACCTTCCTCCAATCACCTTAAAATTATGACCCCTCATGACAGCCATTTCTACTCTGGAGAAAAGTCTCCGGCTGTCCACTCTATCTATGCCTCTCATTATCGTGTACACCTCTATCAAGTTACCTCTCTTCCTTCTTCTCTCCAGTGTAAAAAACCCTAGCTCACTCAACTTCTCTTCATATGATAAGCCCTTCAATCCAGGCAGCAATCCTGGGAAATCTCCTCTGTGCCCTCTCTAAAGCATCTACATCCTTCCTATAATGAGGTGACCAGAACTGGACATAATATTCCAATGTCATAGTTCACTCTGTGTCTCTGTTGTGATTACGAACCCATAGTCTGTACAGTGTCAGTCCAGGGAGTGAATGAGAAAGGAGCTCAGGTACTCACCACACTGAAGTCAGACACATCACATTTCTTCTTGCTGTAGCTGCAGTGAAGCAACATGTTGTTTAGATTGTGACCAGTTCGATTCTGGAATTCCTGCAGATCAAACGGCTGCAGCTCGGAATGTCTCTCCCGCAGCAGTTTCCGTAGCCAGTGCTCATGCTCAGAGCTCAGGAAGTGCAGCTCCTCACTCAATCCTTCCTCTGTCATCTCCTGACCTCGCTTGAAGAATCCCAGCAGCTGACCCACCCAGGCCAGGTCGTTCCTGGTAAGCTGGGATCGCCGGGCCATGTTCAAATTACAGATGGTCACAGATGGGAAATCGGTCAGCTTCCCAGATACCTCGTCCAGGACTGTGACATGTTCCTTCCGAAGGTAGAACTGGATTTGAACCCCACAGCAATAGAACAGGAGCATCACCATTCCTATGAAGGTGACAGTCCATATGATTCTCCGAAGGAAACCTGATGATTGGTTACAGATGTGATTGACCCCATGGACAGAGTATCGCTGGCTGTATTGATCCACAGAGTGAGTTGACTTTGGGCTCTCCATCAGCCTGACCATGGAGTCTCAGCAATGAACTGTGTTCAGAGGCTGAGGCAGCACTGTCCACTCACACCAGCCTCCACCCCAGTGTACCAATGGTCACCCCTGGACTGCACTTGACTGGACCAATCAGAGAGCCCTGGGAACCCAGACTGACCAATAGTCACCCCTGGACTACCATGGACTGGACCACAGTAATGGGTCTGTCACACCCACAGCTCCAATCCTCTCTCTAATCCTCCTCTTACTACCTGGAAAACAGCCAGAACAGCGATCTCCCGGAATCAAAAGAGGGATTTTCCAAACCCTTATCTGCTGCTGCTGTTGCCCCAGCTAGTTGCTCTGCCCCCTCAGATCAGATGGTTCTCTCACTCCTTGCCCCTTGAGAGAGAGAGGAGGGGTCCCAATAATGACCACCACTGTGGATCCACTCTGTGAGATCACTAATCCCTCTGCCCCAACACAGCCTCAGGTCTCTAACTGTGATCTGTGATTCAGACACATAACCCTCTGTCTGTGACAGAGCCAGACGGACTGTGTGCATGAGAGACCGAGAGAGAGAGAGAGAGAGAGAGAGAGAGAGAGAGAGAGAGAGAGAGAGAGAGACGAAGTTAGCAAACCAAATCACTCTAATAGGAGATGGAGATAATTGAGAGACAGGAACCACTTATCCCAAAGCCAGCTTCAACATCCAGTAATTGGGCAGCTCTGAGAGAAGCGAGCACTCTAAGGGAGGGGGGGGGGTGTAGTGGGGGGAGGCTCTGCCCAGCACTGAGACCACAAACCAGGACAGTAACAAAGAGAGGAGCAAAGGAGAAGATCAGAGATATAAGGAAAGGCGCGAGAGTGAGAGAGAGAGAGAGAGAGAGAGAGTGATATGAGAGAAAGAGAGGAAAAGAAATATGGGAGAGAGAAAGAAAGAAAGAAAAATAGAGAGAGAGAGAAAGGAGACAAAGCATGAAAATGGGATAGAGAGAAAGAGAGTGAGTAAGCAAGGAGAGGAGGAGTAGGAGAGAGAGGAAGGGAGAAAAAGAGAGAGAGAGAATGAGGCTTGGAGAGGGAGAGATAGAGTCAGTGAGTGAGAGAGGGAGAGGAAAGAGAGGGGGAGAGCTATGAACCAATCAAAGAGCAAAGTGATTACAAGGTCTGATTTTAATTCAGTTCAGTGTGGGAAGGTGAGCACTTTGGAGAGAGTGACCATAATTCAGTTACATTTAGTTTAGCCATGGAAAGGGATAGGTACATTGCCCCAGGTCAAGAGTTATCGATGGGGCAGGGCAATTATAATGCGATTAGACAAGAATTAGGAGGCATAGAATGGGGAAGCAAAATGCAGGGGATGGGGACAATGGAAATGTGGAGCTGGTTAAGGAACAGATATTGCGTGTCCTTGATAGGTATGTCCCTGTCAGGCAGGGAGGAAGTGATAAGGTAAGGGACCCGTGATTTACTACAGAAATTGTTAAGCAGAAGGAGGAGGCTTATATGACATTGAGACAAGATGGTACAGATGGGGCGATGGAGAGTTACAGATCAGCTCAGAAGGATTTAAAGAGAGAGTTAAGAAGAGCAAAGAGAGGACACGAGCAGTCTTTAGCAAATAGAATAAAGGAGAATCCTAAAGCTTTCTATAGGTATGTGAGGAATAAAAGGATGATTAGGGTAGGAATAGGGCCAGTCAAAGACAGAAATGGGAAGTTGAGTGTGGACCCTGTGGAGAGTGGAGAGGTGCTAAACGAACATTTCTCATCGGTTTTCACTCAGGAAAAGGAGAATATTGTAGAAGAGAGGAATGAAATATGGGCTATAGAATAGAAAAGATCGAGGTTAATAAGGAGGCAGTATTATCAATTCGATAAGGTGCGAAAGTAGATAAGTCTCCTGGGCCAGATGGGATTTATCCGAGGATTCTCTGGGAAGCTAGGGAGGAGATTGCAGAGCCTTTGGCTTTGATATTTGAGTCACCACTGTCTACAGGTTTAGTACCAGAGGACTGGAGGATTGCAAATGGTGTCCCCTTGTTCAAGAAAGACAGCAGAGATGACCCAGGTAATTATAGACCGGTGAGTCTTACTTCTATGAAAGGAAAGGTTTTGGAAAGGATTATGAGAGATAAGATTTATAATCATCTAGCAAACAACAATTTGATTTCAGATAGTCAACATGGTTTCGTCAACATCAGGTCATGTCTCATAAACCTCACTGAGTTATTTGAGAAGGTAACCAAGCATGTAGATGAGGGTAGGACAGTTGACGTGGTATACATGGATTTCAGTAAAGCCTTTGATAAGGTTCCACATGGTAGGCTGATGGAGAAAATGCAGAGGTATGGAATTGAGGGTGATTTAGCAGTTTGGATTAGAAACTGGCTTTCTGAAAGAAGGCAGCGAGTGGTGGTTGATGGAAAATATTCAGCCTGGAGTCTGGTTACTAGTGGTGTGCCACAAGGATCTGTTTTGGGACCCACTGCTGTTTATCATTTTTATAAATGACTTAGACGCAGGCATAGGTGGATGGATTAGTAAATTTGCAGACAACACTAAAGTCTGTGGAGTAGTGGACAGTGTGGAAGAATGTTACAGGTTGCAGGGGGACTTGGATAAACTGCAGAATTGGGCTGAGAGGTGGCAAATGGAGTTCAATGCAGCTAAATGTGAGGTGATGCATTTTTGGAAGAATAAAGGATGGCAGAGTACTGGGTCAATGGAAAGATTCGCAGAGGAGATTTACTAGGATGTTGCCTGGTATGGAAGGAATGTCTTATGAGGAAAGGCTGAGGGCCTTGAGGCTGTTCTCGTTAGAGAGAAGAAGGTTCAGATGTGACTCAATAGAGACATACAAGATAATCAGAGGGTTAGATAGGGTGGACAGGGAGAGCCTTTTACCAAGTATGGGGACGGCAAACACAAGGGGACACAACTCTAAAGTGAGGGGAGATAGGTATAAGACAGATGTCAGAGGTAGTTTCTTTACTCAGAGAGTAGTAAGGGTATGGAATGCTTTGCCTGCAACGGTAGTAGATTCGCCAAGTTTAAGTGCATTTAAGTCATCATTGGACAGGCATATGGACGTACATGGAATAGTGTAGGAGGGATGGGCTTCAGGTTAGTATGACAGGGCAGTGCAACATCGAGGGCCGAAGGGCCTGTACTGTGCTGTAATGTTCTATGGTCTATGTTCTTGGTAGTGTGGATGTGCAGAGGGACCTTGTTGTCCATGCACATAGATCCCTGAAAGTTGCCACCCAGGTGGATAGTGCTGTTAACAAGGCATATGGTGTGTTAGGTTTCAGTGGTAGAGGGATTGAGTTCCAGAACTGCAATATCATGCTGCAACTATACAAAACGCTGGTGCGGCCACACTTGGAATATTGTGTACAGTTCTGGTCGCCCCATTACAGGAAGGATGTGGAAGCATTGGAAAAGGTGCAGAGGAGATTTTCCAGGATGTTGCCTGGTCTGGAGGGAAGGTCTTATGAGGAAAGGCTGAGGGACTTGGGTCTGTTCTCATTGGAAAGAAGAAGGCTAAGAGGGGATTTGATAGAGACATACAAGATGATCAGAGGATTAGATAGGGGTAGACAGTGAAAGTCTTTTTCCTAGGATGATGACGTCAGCTTGTACGAGGGGACATATCTACAAATTGAGGGGTGATAGATTTAAGACAGATGTCAGAGGCAGGTTCTTTACTCAGAGAATGGTAAGGGCGTGGAATGTCCTGCCTCCCAATGTAGTCAACTCAGCCACATTAGGGGGATTTAAATAATCTTTGGATAAGCACATGGATGATGATGGGATAGTGTAGGGGGATGGGCTTAGATTAGTTCACAGGTCGGTGCAACATCGAGGGCCGAAAACAGACAGCTGCGGGAGCTGGGCAGATGTTCAGGCGGAGCGCAAAGCCAGTCAGGAAGGTAAGTGATTGTTATTTGATGGGTGTGTTCTAAACCCCAGGTCCTACAAGGTAGGGTCTCCCTCCCTCCCTCCTCCTCTAACCTAAATTAAGAGTCCACAGACTTGCCACAAAAAGAGGGTTGAAGGAAGTTTGGATTGAAGAGTGAGGCTTCAGCTCAGGAGTCTTTGACAAGGAGGGTGGGTAAGCTGATTACGCCACAGTTGAAGAGGGTGAGGACATGACTGCCAAGCTGGTTCAGTGTGCTACGTGCTTGATGTGGAAGGTCAACGACTCTGGCGTGTCTGGCTCGTATAAGTGTGGAAAGTGTGTGCACGTTCAGCTACTGACAGAGCATATTGCAGCGCTGATGAAAGAACTCGAGGACCTTAGGTTCACCCGAGAGAACGAGATCTTTCTGGACAAGACCTTCAGCGAGGTTATTACACCGACCATACCAGAAGAGAGCAGAAGAGAGCAGACGATGAGGAAGGCAGAGAGAAGACAGGTGCAAGAGACCCCGGGGGAAGTACCTGTCAGGAACAAGTTGAAGCTTTTGGAAACAGTAGAGTCTGATGACACTACCAGTTCGCAAGGCGGCCATGTTTGTCAATCAAAAGTTGGCGCAGAAGCAGAGCGGAAGAGTCGGACATCGCACAGAGCCGTGGTAATAGGGGACTCCATCGTGAGAGGGACTGACCGGGGTTTTTGTGGCAGCAGATGGGATTTAAGGATGGTGTGTTGCCTTCCTGGTGCCAGGGTGAAAGACATCATGAACAGAGTGCAGGAAATCCTCAAGAACGAGGTGAAGAGCCAGAGGTGGTGGTACATGTCGGCACAAATGATGTCGGGAAGAAGAGGAGGAACATACTACAGCGGGACTTCGGAGAACTAGGAAGAAGGCTGAAAAGCAGGATGTCCAGGGTGGTTATCTCTGGTTTGCTTCCAGTTCCTCGGGCTGGTGAGGCCAGAAACAGGGAGATAATGGACTTGAACGTGTGGCTGGGGAACTGGTGCAGGAAGCAAGGATTTAAATTCTTGGATCACTATGTTTTGTGGTAAGCATAAATGATACAAGAGAGATGGTTTGCACTTTAATAGGTTAGGGACCAGCATTCTGGTAGGCAGGTTTGCTACTGCAACACAGCTACGTTTAAACTAAGTAGCGGGGGGGAGGGGACAAACTGGATGTTTAAGAAGGAAAGTGAAGGGAAAGTTAGAACAAGGGAAGTCAAGAAAGACAACTGTATCAATGAAGCAGAAAACTCAGAAAGGGATCATGCTGTAAGGTTGAGTGAAATAGGGGTTGATGGGAAGGGTGAGGGCAGTAACAAATTAAAAATACTATATATGAATGCACGAAGCATTAAAAATAAGATGGATGAGCTTGAGGCTCTTTTGGAAATTGGCAGATATGATATTGTGGGGATAACTGAGACATGGCTTCAAGTGGACAGGGCGTGGGAAATGAATATTCAAGGCTACATGTGCTATCGGAAGGACAGACTGACGGGAAGAGGGGGTGGGGTGGCCATGTTGGTAAGGGATGATATTCAGTCCCTTGCGCGGGGGGACCTAGAGTCAGGGGACATAGAGTCAGTGTGGATAGAGCTGCGAAATACTAAGGGTAAAAAGACCCTCTTGGGAGTCATCTACAGGACCCCAAACAATAGCGTGGATGTCAGATGTAAGTTGAATCAGGAGCTGAAATCGGCCTGTCGCAAAGATGTTACTCCAGTTGTTATGAGGGATTTTAACATGCAGGTAGACTGGGAGAATCAGGATGGTATTGGACATCAAGAAAGAGACTTTGTGGAGTGCCTCAGAGATGGATTCTTAGAGCAGCTGGTGCTGGAGCCGACCAGGGAGAAGGCAATTCTGGATCTGGTATTGTGTAACGAACCAGAATTGGTCAGACACCTCGAAGTGAAGGAGCCATTGGGAAGTAGTGACCATAATACATTAAGCTTCAATCTGCAATTTGTGAGGGAGAGGGTACAGTCGGAAGTGACAATATTTCTGCTGAATAAAGGGAACTATGGAGCTATGAGGGAGGAGCTGGTCAAAGTTCAATGGTGCAATACCTTAGCAGGGATGACCGTGGAGGAACAATGGCGGATATTTCTGAGTATAATGCAGAAGATGCAGGATCAGTTCATTCCTAAAAGGAAGAAAGATCCCAGGAGGAGGCATGGGATGCCGTGGCTGATGAGGGAAGTTAAGAAAAATATAAAGTTAAAAGAGAAAAAGTATAACATAGCAAAGATAAGTGGGAAAACTGAGGACTGGGAAGCTTTTAAAGAGCAACAGAGGATTACGAAGAAGGAAATACGCAGAGGAAAAATGAGGTATGAAGGTAAACTGGCCAATAATATAAAGGAGGATAGTAAAAGCTTTTTTAGGTATGTGAAAGGCAAAAAAATGGTTAGGACTAAAATTGGGCCCTTGAAGACAGAAACAGGGGAATATATTACGGGGAACAAAGAAATGGCAGAAGAATTAAATGGGTACTTCAGATCTGTGTTCACTGGGGAAGACACAGCAATCTCCGAGGTAACTGTGGCTGAAGGACCTGAACTTAAGGGAATCTATATTTGCCAGGATTTGGTGTTGGAGAGACTGTTAGGTCTAAAGGTTGATAAGTCTCCAGGACCTGATGGTCTACATCCCAGGGTACTGAAGGAGGTGGCTCGGGAAATCGTGGATGCATTGGTGATTATTTTCCAGAGTTCGATAGATACGGGATCAGTTCCTGCGGATTGGAGGGTGGCTAATGTTGTGCCACTTTTTAAGAAAGGTGGGAGAGAGAAAGCAGGAAGTTATAGACCAGTTAGTCTGACCTCAGTGGTGGGAAAGATGCTGGAGTCAATTATAAAGGATGAAATTATGACACATCTGGATAATAGTAACAGGATAGGTCAGAGGCAGCATGGATTTATGAAGGGGAAATCATGCTTGACTAATCTTCTGGAATTGTTTGAGATGTAACTCTGAAGATGGACAAGGGAGATCCAGTAGATGTAGTGTACCTGGACTTTCAGAAAGCTTTTGATAAAGTCCCACATAGGAGGTTAGTGCGCAAAACTAGGGCGCATGGTATTGGGGGAAAAGTACTAGATTGGATTGAAAATTGGTTGGCTGATAGGAAACAAAGAGTAGTGATAAACGTCTCCATTTCGGAATGGCAGGCAGTGACCAGTGGGATACCACAGGGATCAGTGCTGGGACCGCAGCTTTTTACAATATATGTTAATATGGAAGATGGTATCAGCAATAACATTAGCAAATTTGCTGATGATACAAAGCTGGGTGGCAGGGTGAAATGTGATGAGGATGTTAGGAGATTACAGGGTGACCTGGACAGGTTAGGTGAGTGGACAGATGCAGTTTAATGTGGATAAATGTATGGTTATCCACTTTGGTGGCAAGAACAGGAAGGCAGATTACTACCTCAATGGGATCAATTTAGGTAAAGGGGCAGTACAGAGGGATCTGGGTGTTCTTGTACACCAGTCAATGAAGGTAAGCATGCAGGTACAGCAGGTAGTGAAGAAGGCTAATAGCATGCTGGCCTTCATAACAAGAGGGATTGAGTATAGAAGCAAAGAGGTCGTTCTGCAGCTGTACAGGGCCCTGGTGAGACCACACCTGGAATATTGTGTACAGTTCTGGTCTCCAAATTTGAGGAAAGACATTCTGGCTATTGAGGGAGTGCAGAGTAGGTTCACGAGGTCAATTCCTGGAATGGCAGGATTGCCTTACACTGAAAGACTGGAGCGACTAGGTTTGTATACGCTTGAGTTTAGAAGACTGAGAGGGGATCTGATTGAGACATATAAGATTATTAAAGGATTGGACACTCTGGAGGCAGGAAACATGTTTCCGCTGATGGGTGAGTCCCAAACCAGAGGATACAGCTTAAAAATACGGGGTAGGCCATTTAGGACAGAGATGAGGAGAAACTTCTTCACTCAGAGAGTGGTGGCTGTGTGGAATGCTCTGCCCCAGAGGGCAGTGGAGACCCAGTCTCTGGATTCATTTAAGAAAGAGTTGGATAGAGCTCTCAAGGATAGTGGAATCAAGGGTTATGGAGATAAGGCAGGAACAGGATACTGTTTAGGAATGATCAGCCATGATCATATTGAATGGTGGTGCAGGCTCGAAGGGCAGAATGGCCTACTCCTGCACCTATTGTCTATTGCCTCTTCTGTGCTGTATTGTTCTATGAAGTTTGTGTCTCCGACTGGGCCCAGTATTTATTCCCCATCCCTAGTTGCCCCTTGAGAAGGTGGGGGTGAGCTGCCTTCTTGACCCGCTGCAGTCCATGTGCTGTGGGTAGACCCACAATGTCCTTAGGGAGGGAATTCAAGAATTCTGACCCAGTGACACTGAAGGAACAGCGATATATTTCCAAGTTGATGGTTATTGGATCAGTTTTGGATCTGTATTGAATCCCAATTCTCTTTGTAATGGGTCAATATCATATAAAATATGAAGAAGGAGTTCTGAAGGAGAAAGAGCAGGCCACAGGAACTGGACCAACAGGAGACCACTCAGCCCTTTGAGCATGCTCCTACATTCAATATGATCACGGCTGATTCTACATTCCTGCATTTCCCTAATTATCTTCTATCGCCTTGGCCATCACAAATCCCATTGCCTCTACTGTAAAAATATGTAAAGATCCTACATCCACCGTCTTTGAGAAAGGGAGTTCCAAAGACTCCCAACCCTCAGGGAGAAAGAAATGTTCCCTCATCTCTGTTTTAAATGGGATTTCCCTTACGTTTAAACAATGATCCCTAGTTCTAGGTTCTCCGCCCGGACAGCTCCCCTCAGGATCTTATCTGTCTCAATTCAATCCCCTCTGACTCTTCCAACCTCCCACCCTCAGGCCCAGTCTGTCCGGCCTTTCCCCAAATGGTAATCCGCTCAGTCCAGGGGTTAGCCTGGTAAACCTTCTCTCAACAGCTTCCAACACATTCCCATCCCTCTGTCAGTCCCGTGACCTGTGCTGTACACAGTGCTCATACCTGAGACAGAACCTCCCTACTCTCACATTCAGTTCCTCTCACAATAAACCATCTCATTCTATTAATGTTCCTGATCACTCACTGACCCTGCAGACTGCCCCTTCTGTGATTCCTACACTCCGACACCCAGATCCCTCTACATCTCTGAGCTCTGCAGTCTCTCACCGTTGAGGTAATGCTACTTTCATTCTTTCCCCTGGACAATGTCCCACTTTCCCACAATACAATCCATTCTCCAGGTCTGTGCCCACTCACCGAACCTGCTGATATTCCTTGAGGGTTCCTCGTGTCCCCTCACATCTCCCTTTCTGATCTGTGTTTGTCATCAGTAAAGTTAGCTCCATACCTTCAATCCTTCCCCCCCCCCAGTCACTTCTATAAACTGGAAAGAGTTGGGGCCCTCGCACTGACCCCTGGGGCACCACCACTCGGGACACCCTGCCCGTCTGAAAAAGACCCAGATATTCCGGTTCCCTGTTAACCAGCCAGTCTACTATCTCCAGGTCAATGTTACCCTAATACCATCAGCTTCCAATTCCCTTAATAGCCTTTTTGATGTGACACCTTACCAAAGGCCTCTGGAAATCTAAGACCATACACCCACAGGTTCCCCTTTGACCTGCTGCACACGTTACTTCCTGAGAGAACTCTCATGAGTTGGTTAAACAGGATTTCCCTTTGACAGGACCATGTTGTCTCTGCCTGGTTACTCTGAATTTCTCCAAGTTTCCTGTTGCAAAGTCTTTAACACCATCTTCGACCATTTCCCAAAGACAGACGTTAAAGTAACCAGGGCCCTGATGTTTCCTGCCCTCTGACTTCCTCCCCTTGTGAATACACTTACATTTTCCAATCTAAAGGAACCTTCCCTGAATCTAACGGGTTTTGGAAAATAGAAACCAGCCCAATCCAGAATCCCCGAATCGGAGAATCCCCAGAGCAGGAGGAGGCCATTCTGCCCATCATGACGGCACTAACTTGTCAAGTGAGTATCACAACCGCGTACCAACCCCTAGTCCATCAGTTACCTCACTAGCTGCTTCTTGTAAAACCCTTGGGAGAAATCTGTCAGGACCCAGGGACTTGTCAACTCGCTGTTTCAACAATTTACAGGGTGCTACTTGCTGGGAATTGCAATATTCCTGAAATCCCCTCTCCCTTTCAATCCCTGATCAGTTCAATATCAGATCAGGATTTGATCAGCTCACACCTTCACATTATATCAGTGATTCGGGAGATGACAATTCCATTGCAGTTCGTAAATAAAAACTGAAAGAACTGTAGATGCTGTAATTCAAAAACAACAGTAGAAATTGCTGGAAAAGCTCAGCAGGTCTGGTAGCATCTGTGGAGAGAAATCAGAGTTAATGTATTGGGTCTGATGATCCTGTTCTGAGGGAGGGTCTGTGAAGGGTCCCTCGACCCAAAACGCTAACTCTGATTTTTCTCCACAGATGTTGCCAGACCTGCTGAGCTTTTCCAGCAATCTCTGCCTTGGTTTCCGATTACAATTAGTGTTGTTTCCTTCATGAGAATTGATTGGCTGTTCATCAATAGTTTATTAAAGAGACTGCTGTTGGTTTGTAGAAATGGATGCTACTAAGTAGCTAAACAGCCGTGTTCAGACACAACAGCAACACAAACATCAATAATCTATTCAAGGCGAGACCTGAAACTGCCCTGTGAGAGCATTCGGAGCACAGTGAGGAATCAGTGGCAGAAACCGCTGCAGCATGACTACACTCACCACAGCACACACACACGGCGCGCACACACACGGCGCGCACACACACAGAGCACATACACAGAGCACACACATGGAGCATGCACACGTGGAGCGCGCACACACGGAGCGCGCACACACGGCGCGCACACACACGGAGCACACACACGGCGCGCGCACACACGGCGCGCACACACGGAGCGCACACACACGGCGCGCACACACACGGCGCGCACACACACAGAGCACACACGTGGAGCATGCACACGTGGAGCGCGCACACACGGAGCGCGCACACACGGAGCGCACACACGGAGTGCACGCACACGGCGCGCACGCACACGGCGCGCACGCACACGGCGCGCACGCACACGGCGCGCACACACACGGCACGCACACACACAGAGCACATACACAGAGCACACACGTGGAGCATGCACACACGGAGCGCGCACACACGGAGCGCGCACACACGGAGCGCGCACACGGCGCGCGCACACACGGAGCGCACACACATGGAGCGCACACACACGGAGCGCACACACACGGCGCACACGCACACGGCGCGCACACACACGGCGCGCACACACACGGCACGCACACACACGGCACGCACACACACGGCACGCACACACACAGAGCACATACACAGAGCACACACGTGGATCGCGCACACACGGAGCGCACACACGGCGCGCACACACACGGCGCGCGCACACACACAGAGCACACATGTGGAGCATGCACACGTGGAGCGCGCACACACGGAGCGCGCACACACACGGAGCGCACACACACAGAGCGCACACACACGGAGCGCACACACACGGAGCGCACACACACGGAGCGCACACACGGCGCTCGCACACACGGAGCGCACACACACGGAGTGCACACACACGGAGCGCACACACGGCGCTCGCACACACGGAGCGCACACACACGGCGCGCACACACACGGAGCGCACACACGGAGCGCACACACGGCGCGCGGACACACGGAGCGCACACACGGCACGTGCACACACACGGAGCGCACACACACGGAGCGCGCACACACGGCGCACGCACACACGGAGCGCACACACACATGGAGCGCACACACACGGAGCGCACACACGGTGCGCGCACACACGGAGCGCGCACACACGGCGCGCGCACACACGGAGCGCACACACACGGAGCGCACACACACGGAGCGCACACACGGAGCGCACACACGGCACGTGCACACACATGGAGCGCGCACACACGGAGCGCACACACGGAGTGCGGACACACGGAGCGCACACACGGCACGTGCACACACACGGAGCGCACACACACGGAGCGCGCACACACGGAGCGCACACACACGGAGCACACACACACGTAGCGCACACACGGCGCACGCACACACGGAGCGCACACACACGGAGCGCACACACACATGGAGCGCACACACACGGAGCGCACACACGGTGCGCGCACACACGGAGCGCGCACACACGGAGCGCACACACGGCACGTGCACACACATGGAGCGCACACACACGGAGCGCACACACACGGAGCGCGCTCACACGGAGCGCACACACGGCACGTGCACACACATGGAGCGCACACACACGGAGCGCGCACACACGGAGCGCGCACACACGGAGCGCGCACACACGGAGCGCACACACGGCACGTGCACACACATGGAGCGCACACACACAGAGCGCACACGTGGAGCGTGCACACGTGGAGCGGGCACACGGAGCACGTGCATAGAGCACATACACAGAGTGCACACGTGGAGCGTACACACAGAGTGTGCACACATGGAACACGCACACTTGGAGCATACATACAGAGCACATACATGGATCACTCACACAAACTATACACGGATCGCGCACATGGAGCACACATGTAGATCACACACATGGAGCACATGTGGATCACAGGATCAGATGCAGGTTACTCAGAGGAAATAGAGACAGACACACACGGAGTGCTGAGGGATCAGATTAACTCACAGTGAGGGTACTAGCCGTAGTGACAGGAACACAGAGGCAGAGTATTTCTGAAATGGTAAGAGATTGGAATGTGCAGATATACAAAGGGTATGAGGTGTCCTTATTGATAAGTCACTGAAGGCTACCACACAGGTGCAGCAAGTCATTGAGAAGTCTAATGGAATGTTAGCCTTTATCGCGAGAGGATTTGTGTACAGGAGCAGTGAAGCTTGTTTCAATTGTACAGGAGCTTGGTGAGACCACCCCTGGTCTCTTTATCTCAGGAAAGATGTCATTGTCATAGAGAGGGAATGTAATGGACGTTCCCCAGACTTGTTCCCGGGATGGTGGGACTGTCCAATGGAGAGAGATCGGACAAACTGAGTCCAAATTCTCCAGAGTTTTGAAGAATGAGAGATTACAGCGGTGGAAAGGAAGATGGACGAAGATTTGCCATCTGAGGTAGTTTGGGTTGAGGTTAGGAATAGGAGAGGTGAGGTCACCCTGTTAGAAGTCTTTTACAGGCCTCCTAATAGTCCTAGAATCGTTGAAGAAAGGATTGCGAAGATGATTCAGGAGAAGAGTGACAGTAATAGGGTGATTGTTATGGGAGACTTTAACTTTCCTGATATTGATTGGGAAAGCTATAGCTCATGTTCGTTAGATGGGTCAGTGTTTGTGCAATGTGTGCAGGAGAGTTTCCTGACACAATATGTAGATAAGCCAACAAGAGGTGAGGCCATACTGGATTTGGTTCTGGGTAACGAACCAGGCCAGGTATTAGAACTAGAGGTAGGTGAGCACTTTGGGGACAGTGACCACAATTCGGTGATTTTTACTCTAGTGATGGAGAGGGATAAGTGTGTACTACAGGGCAAGAGTTATAGCTGGGGGCAGGGAAATTATGATGCGTTGAGGCATGACTTAGGATGTGTGGATTGGAAAAGTAGATTCCAAGGCAAGAGCGTAATTGATATGTGGAACTTGTTCAAGGAGCAACTATTGAGTGTCCTTGATAAGTACGTACCTATCAGGCAGGGAGAAAAGGGTCGTGTGAGGGAGCCGTGGTTTAATAAGGAATTGGAATCCCTTGTTAAATGGAAGAGGGCGGCCTTTGTAAAGATGAGGCGTGAAGGTTCAATAGGGGCGATTGAGAGTTATAAGGTAGCCCGGAAGGACCTGAAGAGAGAGCTAAGAGCAGCAAGGAGGGGACATGAAAGGTCCTTAGTTGGTAGGATTAGGGAAAACCCTAAGGCTTTCTATAGGTATGTTAGGAATAAAAGAATGACTAGGGTAGGAATAGGTCCAATCAAGGATAGTAATGGGAAGTTGTGTGTGGAGGCTGAAGAGATTGGGGAGGCACTGAATGAATACTTTTCATCAGTATTCACTCAGGAACAGGACATTGTTGTCGATATGAATACTGAGGCACGAATAAGTAGAATGGATGGCTTTGAGGTATGTAGAGAAGAGGTGTTGGAAATTCTGGCAAGGGTGAAAATAGATAAGTCCCCTGGGCCTGATGGCATTTATCCTAGGATTCTCTGGGAAGCAAGGGAGGAGATTGCAGAGCCATTGGCCTTGATTTTTGTGTCCTCTTTGTCGACAGGAGTAGTGCCAGAGGACTGGAAGCTAGCAAACGTGGTTCCCTTGTTCAAGAAGGGGAGTAGGGATAATCCTAGGAACTATAGGCCAGTGAGTCTCACTTCTGTTGTGGGCAAAGTCTTAGAGAGAATTGTAAGGGATAGGATTTATGCACATCTGGATAAGAATGATGTGATCTAGGATAGTCAGCATGGTTTTGTGAAGGGCAGGTCGTGCCTCACAAACCTTATTGAATTCTTTGAGAAGGTGACGAAGGAGGTAGATGAGGGGAAAGCGGTAGATGTGGTATATATGGATTTTAGTAAGGCGTTTGATAAGGTCCCCCATGGTAGGCTACTGCAGAAAATACAGAGATATGGCATTGAGGGTGAGTTGGAGGTTTGGATTAGGAATTGGCTCGCTGGAAGAAGACAGAGGATAGTAGTTGATGGCAAAGGTTCATCTTGGAGTGCCGTCACTAGCGGTGTTCCGCAAGGATCTGTTTTGGGACCATTGCTGTTTGTCATTTTTATAAATGACCTGGAGGAAGGGTTAGAAGGTTGGGTGAGCAAGTTTGCGGATGATACGAAAGTCGGAGGAGTTGTAGACAGTGAGGAAGGATATGGCAGGTTACAGCGGGATATAGAGAAGCTGCAGAGCTGGGCAGAAAGGTGGCAAATGGAGTTCAATGTAGCTAAGTGTGAAGTGATTCACTTTGGTAAGAGTAATAAAAAGATGGATTACTGGGCTAATGGTAGACTACTTGGTAGTGTGGAAGAGCAGAGGGATCTTGGTGTCCATGTACACAGATCTCTGAAAGTTGCCACCCAGGTAAATAGTGCAGTGAAGAAGGCATATGGCGTACTGGCTTTTATTGGTAGAGGAATTGAGTTCCGGAGTCCTGAGGTCATGCTGCAGTTGTATAAGACTCTGGTGCGGCCGCATCTGGAATATCGTGTGCAGTTTTGGTCGCCATACTATAGGAAGGATGTGGAGGCACTGGAACGGGTGCAGAGGAAGTTTACCAGGATGTTGCCTGGTATGGTAGGAAGATTGTATGAGGAAAGGCTGAGGCACTTGGGGTTGTTTTCATTGGAGAAAAGAAGGTTTAGGGGTGATTTGATAGAGGTGTACAAGATGATTAGGGGGTTAGATAGGGTTGACAGTGACAACCTTTTTCCACGTATGGAGTCAGCGATTACAAGGGGGCATAGCTTTAAATTAAGGGGGGGTAGATATAGGACTGATGTTAGGGGTAGGTTCTTCACTCAGCGAGTCGTAAGTTCATGGAATGCCCTGCCAGTAGCAGTAGCGGAGTCTCCCTCTTTATGGGTATTTAAGCGGGCATTGGATAGGCATATGGAGGATAGTGGGTTAGTGTAGGTTAGGTGGGCTTTGATCGGCGCAACATCGAGGGCCCAAGGGCCTGTACTGCGCTGTATTCTTCTATGTTCTATGTTCTATAATGAGAGATGATCTCACAGAAACTTCCAAAATACTGAACAGGTAGGCAGGGGAGATACAGGGAAGATGTTTCCCTGGTTGGGGGAGTTGAGAACCAGGAGACAACATTTTTTTCAAAAGAAACGACAACTACTGGAGGGATGAAACTTTGGTGTCTTCTTTTTATCCAGAGGATTGTGAACCTTTGGGACTCACTATCTCTGGGGGCTGTAGAAACTCAGACCATGCCTGTGTTTAAAGTAGAGATTGATTCATTCGATCAGGTTCTGATGAAGAGTAACGCTGGACTCAAAACATAAATTCTACTTTCACTGCAAAGATGCCACCAGACCTGCTGAGTTTCTCCAGCAATTTCTGTGCTTTTCTTCAGATCTTCAGCATTAAAAATCCACTGATGACATCACTGTAGAGAGTCAGATCCCAAACAACGCTGAGACAGAGAACAGGAAAGAGACTGAACACTGAGAACATGGTGTGAAGGGAACAAGCTCTCCCTCAACATCAGCAAAATGAAGGAGCTGCTCATTCCCTTCAGGAAGCAGAGTGGGGGGCACCCCCCCTGTCTGTATCAGTGAGGCTGAGGGGGAAATGGGCGACAGCATCAAGTTCCTGGGAGGGACGGTCACCCACAATCTGTCCTGGGAGTGCTGGTCACCCACAATCTGTCCTGGGAGTGATGGTCACCCATAATCTGTCCTGGGAGGGACGGTCACCCACAATCTGTCCTGGGAGTGCTGGTCACCCACAATCTGTCCTGGGAGTGATGGTCACCCACAATCTGTCCTGGGAGTGACGGTCACCCACAATCTGTCCTGGGATTGACGGTCACCCACAATCTGTCCCAGGAGTGACGCTCACCCACAATCTGTCCCGGGAGTGACGGTCACCCACAATCTGTCCCGGGAGTGACGGTCACCCACAATCTGTCCCGGGAGTGACGGTCACTCACAATCTGTCCTGGGAGTGACGCTCACTCACAATCTGTCCTGCGAGTGACGGTCACCCACAATCTGTCCCGGGAGTGACGGTCACCCACAATCTGTCCTGGGAGTGACGGTCACCCACAATCTGTCCTGCGAGTGACGGTCACCCACAATCTGTCCTGGGAGTGACGGTCACCCACAATCTGTCCTGCAAGTGATGGTCACCCACAATCTGTCCTGGGAGTGACGGTCACCCACAATCTGTCCTGGAAGTGACGGTCACCCACAATCTGTCCTGGGAGTGATGCTCACCCACAATCTGTCCTGGGAGCGATGGTCACCCACAATCTGTCCTGGAAGTGACGGTGACCCACAATCTGTCCTGGGAGTGATGCTCACCCACAATCTGTCCTGGGAGCGATGGTCACCCACAATCTGTCCTGGGAGCGATGGTCACCCACAATCCGTCCTGGTCCACCCACTTGGACGTGATGGTCAGGAAAGCACCACAACACCTCCACTTCCTCAGGAGGCTAAAGAAATGCAGCACGGCCACAATGACTCTTCCCAATTTGTATAGATGCACCACAGAAAGCCTCCTATCTGGATGTATCACGACTTGGTTTGGCAACTGCTCTGCCCCAGGACCACAAGAAATTACAGAGAGTTGTGAACACAGCCCAGTCCATCCCAAAACCCAGCCTCCATCCACTGACTTCATCTACACTTCCTGTGGTCTCAGCAAAGACCCCTCCCACCCCGTTATAATCTCTTCCACCCTCTTCCATTGGACTGAAGATACAAAAATTTGAAAACATGAACCGACAGATTCAAGAACAGCTTCTTCCCGGCTGTTATCAGGATTATGTACGGACCTCTCAAATATTAGAGTTAATCTTCCTCGACACTCTCTCTGTAGTTATAACACTATATTCCGCATTCTGCTCTATGACCCTGGTGTAAGGGATGATTTGTCTGGATAGCGACAACAAAACTGCAGATGCTGGAATCCAAGGTAGACAAGCAGGAGGTGGGGAGAACACAGTGAGCCAAGCAGCACCAGGAGGGGGAGAAGGGTCCTGAAGAAGGGTAACACCTAAAACATTGACCTCTCCACCTCCTGATACTGGCTGGCTCCCTGCGTTCTCCCAGCCTCCTGCCTGTCACAATTTGTCTGATGAGCATGCAAAACAATATATTTCACTGTATTTTGGTGCATGTGACAACAAGTCAAATCAAATCATCTGTTATTCCTTGTTTTATTTTATCAGGAAATTTAAATTCATTTCGTTAAATTAACCTGAAATAATAAATAAAACTGGTAGTAAGTCATCAAATGACTGAATTGTCATAAAAACCCATCTCAATCACTAATGTAGGGGGCAATGGCCAAGTGGTGCAAAGAACAAAGAACAGGCCCTTTGGTCCTCCAAGCCTGAGTCGATCCAAATGTACTGTCTAAACCTGTCGCCCAATTCCTAAGCATCTGTATCCCTCTGCTCCCCACCTACTCCTGCATCTGTCCAGACGCATCTTAAATGAATCTACCGTACCTGCCTCTACCACCTCTGCTGGCAACGCATTTCAGACACCCACCACCCTCTGTGTGAAATACTTGCCGTGTGTATCCCCCTTAAACTTTCCACCTTTCACCTCGAAAGCGTGACCTCTCATTATTGAATCCTTCACCCTGGGAAAAAGCTCATCTCTATCCACCCTGTCTACACCCTTCATGATCTTATAAACCTCAATCAGGTCCCTCCTCAATCTCCTTTATTCTAATGAAAATAAATCTAACCTACTCAACCTCTCTTCATAGCTAGCACCTTCCAAATCAGGCAACATCCTCGTAAACCTTCTCTGCACCCTCTCCAAAGCGTCCACATCCTTTTGGTAATGTGGCGCCCAGAACTGTACACTGTATTCTAAATGCGGCCGAACCAATGTCTTGTACAATGTTAACATGATCTGCCAGCTCTTATACTCAATACCCCGTCCAATGAAGGCAAGCATACCATATGCCTTCTTGACCACTCTATCCACCTGTGCAGTAACCTTCAGGGTACAATGGACCTGCACTCCCAGATCTCTCTGCTCATTGACTTTTCCTAAGGCTCTTCCGTTCATTGTATAATTCACTCTAGGATTAGACTTTCCTAAATGCATCACCTCACATTTGTCTGGATTGAACTCCATCTGCCACACCTCCGCCCAACTCTCCAGTCTATCTATATCCTCCTGTATTCTCTGACAGTCCCTTATGCTTTCTGCTACTCCACCAATCTTCGTGTCATCTGCAAACTTGCTGATCAGACCAACAGTGCCCTCTTCCAGATCATTTATGTATATTACAAACAACAGTGGCCCCAACACTGACCCCTGTGGAACACCACTGGGCACCTTCCTCCATTTAGAGAAACTTCAACTACTACTCTCTGTCTCCTGTTGCTCAACCAGTTCTTTATCCACCTGCTAGAACACCCTGCAGACCATGTGACTTCACTTTCTCAATTAGTCTACAATGGGGAACCTTATCAAACACCTTACTAAAGTCCACGTATATGACATCAACAGCCCTTCCTTCATCTATCAACTTGGTCACTTCCTCAAAGAACTCTATTAAGTTGGAAGGCACGATCCACCCCACACAAAACCATGTTGCCTATCACTGATAAGCCCATTCTTTTCTAAATATAAATAGATCCTGTCCCTCAGTACCTTCTCCAGCAACTTTCCCACCACCAATGTCAGGCTCACTGGTCTGTAGTTACCCGGAATATCCCTACTACCCTTCCTGTACAGGGGACAACATGAGCAACCCTCCAGTCCTCCAGCACCTCACCTGTATTTAAGGGTGTCACAAAGATATGGCGGGATTGTTACTGTCCGGGGGACCTGGGTCTGAATCTTGCCATGCCAGGTGATGGAATTCAAATTCAATTTTTAAAAATCTGGAGTGAAGAATCTAATGATTGTCAATTGTTGGAAAAACCCATCTGGGTCACTCCTGTCCTTGAGGGAAGGAAAGTGCCATCCTAACCCGGTCTGGCCTATATGTGACTCCAGACCCACAGCAATGGGGTTGACTCTCAACTTCTTTCTGGGATAGGCAATAAATGCCAGCCTAGTCAGCGGCATCCCTCACCTCTATCCAAGGCCCTAAAGGAGCCTTCCACATCCATCAAAGTTTCACCTGCACATCCACTAATATCATTTATTGTATCCGTTGCTCCCGATGTGGTCTCTTCTACATTGGGGAGACTGGGCGCCTCCTAGCAGAGCGCTTTAGGGAACATCTCAGAGACACCCGCACCAATCAACCAAACCGCCCTGTGGCCCAACATTTCAACTCCCCCTCCCACTCTGCCGAGGACATGGAGGTCCTGGGCCACCTTCACCGCCGCTCCCTCACCACCAGACGCCTGGAGGGAGAACGCCTCATCTTCCGCCTCGGAACACTTCAACCCCAGGGCATCAATGTGGACTTCAACAGCTTCCTCATTTCCCCTTCCCCCACCTCATCCTAGTTTCAAACTTCCAGCACAGCACTGTCTCCTTGACTTGTCCTACCTGCCTATCTCCTTTTCCACCTATCCACTCCACCCTCTCCTCCTTGACCTATCACCTTCATCTCCTCCCCCACTCACCCATTGTACTCTATGCTACTCTCTCCCTACCCCCACCCTCCTCTAGCTTATCTCTCCACGCTTCAGGCTCACTGCCTTTATTCCTGATGAAGGGCTTTTGCCCGAAACGTTGATTTCGAAGCTCCTTGGATGCTGCCTGAACTGCTGTGTTCTTCCAGCACCACTAATCCAGAATCTGGTTTCCAGCATCTGCAGTCATTGTTTTTACCATCTGGGGAAGGAACCTATCTTTCGGACATCAGCCAATGACCAGCTGTCTGTTGATTCAAGAATGATGTCGACGTGGGAGTTCCTGCCATGGGTTGTCATGTGACCAAACAGGTCAATTTGGAAACTACTGAGTGTTGGGCGGACGGTGCTGGACACTCACAAAGCCGAGGGGTTCAGAGTCCGCACTCAGCTTCCTTCTCTTTCCGTCTGTCCTGCCACTCCACCTCATTCTTAAAGTGTTGAACCCAATGTGCAATGTAGCATCATGTTGTCCCCATTTTGGACAGCTGATACCCAGTTCTCCCTAGTTATTAATATCAATGCTACCACTTCAGGGAAACCTTCAGAGTGTCTTTGTACCAAAAGATGCTGGACGTTGTACAGCCATCAGCTTCCAATAGGCACCAATGTTATTGTACAGCTCAACAACATGCAAAAGGAGACCAGAATTGCACAAAGTTGAAACACTTCCCTGCTATTCCAGTCACAGAGGTCCACCCACTACTTCTGTTTATATATGATCGCTCAGACATTGCCAAAGGATAGTGAAGGAGCTGTTTGATATGCTTTCCTTTATTGGTCAGAGTATTGAGTACAGGAGTTGGGAGGTCATGTTGTGGCTGTACAGGACATTGGTTAGGCCACTGTTGCAATATTGAGTGCAATTCTGGTCTCCTTCCTATCGGAAAGATGTTGTGAAACTTGAAAGGGTTCAGAAAAGATTGACAAGGATGTTGCCAGGGTTGGAGGATCTGAGCTACAGGGAGAGGCTGAACAGGCTGGGGCTGTTTTCCCTGGAGCGTCGGAGACTGAGGGGTGACCTTATAGAGGTTTACAAAATTATGAGGGGCATGGATAGGATAAATAGGCAAAGTCTTTTCCCTGGTGTCGGGGAGTCCAGAACTAGAGGGCATAGGTTTAGGGTGAGAGGGGAAAGATATAAAAGAGACCTAAGGGGCAACTTTTTCACACAGAGGGTGGTACGTGTATGGAATGAGCTGCCAGAGGATGTGGTGAAGGCTGGTACAATTGCAACATTTAAGAGGCATTTGGATGGGTATACGAATAGGAAGGGTTTGGAGGGATATGGGCCGGGGGCTGGCAGGTGGGACTAGATTAGATTGGGATATCTGGTCGGCATGGACGCGTTGGACCGAAGGGTCTGTTTCCATGCTGTACATCTCTATGATTCTATGTCTCTAAGAAAATCCTCCTCATCTCTGCCTTGAATATACTTACTCTGAGATGATGCCCCTCTGATCCTCGACTTTCCCACAACTTCCCACATCTCCCCTGTCAAATCCCCTCTGAAAAGCCCTCGAAGAATCTTGTACATTTCAGTAAGATTGTCTCTCACTCTTCGAAACTCCAATGAGTTCAGGCTCAAGTAGTGAAAGAGAGGTGAGGAAAGAGGTCATGGAGTTATACAAGAACTACCGAGAGGGGACTGTGGGGGCTCTCAATCACGCAAATACTGATTGTGGTCACATTAAGGACAAACCACAGGAGGCATTTCTGAGATGTGTTCAGGAGAACATCTTTGATCCAGTATGTTCTTTAGGTAAAAGTGGTACTGCAAATACTGGAGTCAAGATTAGAGTGGTGCTGGAAAAGCAGGTCAGGCAGCATCCAAGGACCAGGAAAATCGACGTTTCGGGCAGGAGGCCTCCATCAGGAATCAATATGTTCTTTGTTTCAGTTAGGAAAGAGGACCTGGTGGGGAAGAGTGAAGGTGTCTGAATAGACTCTGGGTCAGGCTGAACAGAGGAATTCAAATTCCAATCTAAGGGAGAAGTTCGAAAATGAAATTGGATTCATTTCAGTGGGATGAGGAGCGATCCTGCCAATGTGAAATAGGATTAACAGGGACATTTATCACAGTACACGCTCAGCACATTCAAACAGGATGAAACAATGAGGAATTCCTGGATGGTACTGGAGTTGGAGATGGGAAGGAAATCAAAAAAACAGGTGCCTGCTGCATGTGAGGTAAAATCTTCAAATACAACAGGGAAGGTGAAGTTGGGAATGATGGAGGGAGAAAATGACGGTGGGAAACAACTTACACACCCCGCCACGTCTTTACCAATCACCTTGCAGCTCCCCTACCTCTGAGCTCCTTATTGTCCCCTTAATCTTTCTCACGTTATGACACTGTTCTCAGTAACTGGAGACTGGTGAATGCACTCAGTCTTTTCCCCAGGGTTGGGGAATCGCGGACTAGAGGGCATCAGTTTAAGGTTAGAGGGGAAAGAATAAAAGGGAACCTGAGGGGTAACACTTTTACACAGAGGGTGGTACACATATGGAATGAGGTGTCAGTGGAAGTGGTTGAGGCGGGTACATTAACAACATTTAAAAGGGATTTGGACAAATACATGGATAGGAAAGGGTTAGAAGGATATGGGCCAAGTGCAGGGAAATGGGGTTAGAGTGGACGGGTATTTTGGTCGGCATGGACCAGTTTGGGCCGAAGGTGCTATCTCCATGCTGTAGAACTCTGTGTCTGTATAATTGCAGATTGGAACTAAATGGTAACAGAACCTGAGGGTTAGAAAGAGACATGTTGACTCACTGTGCTCTGGAAGGCACTGCCCACTAGGGGGATTGAAGCAGTAGATATGAAGCTGGAAACGTGCAGGTCAGGCAGCATCCAAGAAGCAGGAGAGTGAATGCTTTGGGCTGAAACTTAGACTGTCCTGCTCCATGGATGCTGCCTGACCTGCTGCACTTTTCCAGCTTAACATCTATTGACTCTTGCCACCAGCAGCTGCAGTCCCTCACTGTCTCCAGGGGAATAGAAGCAGATTTAATCTTTACTAACAAATAGAGAGTTTAACAAATATTTGAAAAGAATATTTACAGAGCTGTGGGGAGAGAGAGCAGGTTCACTGTAATTGGATAGTTCTTTCAAGCAACCAGAATTCCTTCCGAGTGCAACATTCCACATTTTCCATCACTTGGACAGGTTAGAGACAGGAATCTGCCTTGTTTAATTTGTACAAGTTCCCCATCCACAAATCTAGAAATTGACTCATGTACACCAAGAACAAGATCTTTAATATATAACAGGAAAGGTCCCAATACTGAATCATAAAGCCACAAGATGTAGCAGCAGAAATAGACTCCACAGCCGATTGGGTCATTTGGCCTGGCTAGCCTTCATTGCCCCGACCTTTGATATCGGAGTTGGGATGTTCCGTTGAGAATGTACAGGACATTGGGGAGGCTTCCTCTGGAACACTGTGTCCAGTTCTGGTCGCCCTGTTATAGGAAGGATATCATTAAACTGGAGAAGGTTTGGAAGAGATTGACCAGGATTTTGCAGGGTGTGGAGGGTTTGAGTTATAGGGAGAGGTTGGATTGGCTGGGACTTTTTTCAGTGGAGTGTGGGAGGTTGAAGGGTGACCTTATAGAAGTTTATAAAATCATGAGGGGGATAGAGCAACAACAAAACAAAAGGACAATACAGCACAGGAACAGGCCCTTCGGCCCTCCAAGCCTGTGCTGACACATTTTACCCTTCCATACTAAAAATGTCTTCCCTTACAGGATCCATATCCCTCTATTCCCTTCCTGTATCCGTCCAGGTCCTTCTTGAATGCTGCAGTTGTGTCTGTTTCCACCCCCTCCTCTGGCAGCGTGTTCCAGGCACTCACCACCCTCTGTGTGAAAAACTTGCCTCACACATCTCTTTTAAACTTCCTCCCTCTCACCTTGAACCTGTGTCCCTAGTAACTGACCCCTCCACCCTGGGAAAAAGCTCATACTTTTCCCTCTATCCATGCCCCCACCCACCCCCATATAAACTTCTATCAGGTCACCCCTTCGACCTCCTGTTTTCCAGTGAAAACAAACCCAGTCTATCCAACCTTTCTCCATGGCTAGAATCCCCCAGACCAGGCAACATCCTGGTAAACCTTTTCTGTACCCTCTCCAAAGCATCTACATCCTTCTGGTAGTGTGTGGTGACCAGAACTGTCCATAATATTCCAAGTGTGGTCTAACTATACTTCTATAAAGCTGCAGCATAACTTGCCTATCCTTATACTCAATGCCCCTTCTAATTAAGGCAAACATGCCATAAGCCTTTTTCACTCCCTATCCACCTGCGCTGCCACCTTCAGTGATCTATGGACCTGCACACCCAGATCCCTCTGCATATCAATACTCCTAAGGGTTCTGCCTTGCACGGTCTCATTTCCACCTGCACTTGACCTTCCAAAATGCATCACCTCACATTTGTTTGGGTTAAATTCCATCTGCCATTTTTCTGCCCATGCCTCTAACTGATCTATAGATGGGTCAGTTTTGGTCCAGTGTGTGCAGGAGGGCTTCCTGGCACAGTATGTAGACAGGCCAACAAGGGGCGAAGCCACATTGGATTTGATATTGGGTAATGAGCCCGGTCAGGTGTTAGACTTGGAAGTAGGTGAGCACTTTGGTGATAGCAATCACAATTCTGTTATGTTTACTTTAGTGATAGACAGGGTTAGGTGTACTCCACTGGGCAAGAGTTACAGCTGAGGGAAAAGCAATTACGACGCGATTAGGCAAGATTTAGGAAGCATAGGATGGAGAAGGAAACTGCAGGGGATGGGCACATTAGAAATGTGGAGCTTACTCAAGGAAAAGCTCCTGTGTGTCCTAGATAAGTATGTACCTGTCAGGCAGGGAGGAAGTCATACTACACGTGAGCCATGGTTTACGAAGGAAGTGGAATCCCTGGTCGAGAAGAAGAAGGCTTATGTTAGGATAAAATGTGAAAACTCAGTTAGGGCGCTTGAGGGTTACATGGAAGTAAGGAAAGACCTAAAAAGAGAGCTCAGAAGAGCCAGGAGGAGACATGAGAAGTTGTTGGCGGATAGGATCAGGGTAAATCCGAAGGCTTTCTATAGGTATGTCAGGAATAAAAGAATGATGAGAGTTAAATTAGGGCCAATCAAGGATAATAGTGGGAAGTTGTGTGTGGAGTCAGGGGAGATAGGGGAAGCACTAAATAAATATTTTTTGACAGTGTTTATGATAGAAAATGAAAATGTTGGTGAGGAAAATACAGAGATACTTGCATCGAGACTAGAAGAGATTGAGGTTCACAAGGAAGAGGCATTAGAAATACTGCAGAGTGTGAAAATAGACAAGTCCCCTGGGCCAGATGGGATCTATCCTGGGATCCTCTGGGAAGCAAGGGAAGAGATTGCCGAGCCTTTGGTATTGATCTTCAAATCATCATTGTCTACAGGAATAGTGTCTGAGGACTGGAGGATAGCAAATGTGGTTCCCTTGTTCAAAAAGGGTAGTAGAGCCAACCCTGGTAATTACAGACCAGTGAGTCTCACTTCAGTTGTTGGTAAAGTGTTGGAAAAGGTTATAAGAGATAGGATTTATAACCATCTAGAAAAGAATAATCTGATCAGGGACAGTCAGCACGGTTTTGTGAAGGGTAGATCATGCCTAACGAATCTTGTTGAGTTTTTTGACAAAGTGACCAAACAGGTAGATGAGAGTAAACCGGTTGATGTGGTGTATATGGATTTCTGCAAGGCATTCAATAAGGTTTCCCACAGTAGGATATTATACAAAGTGCGGAGGAATGGGATTGTGGGAGACATAGCAGTTTGGATCAGTAATTGGTTTGCTGAAAGAAAAAAAGAGGGTTGTAGTTGATGGAACATGTTCATCTTGGTGTCCAGTTACTAGTGGCATACCGCAAGGGTCAGTGTTGGGTCCACTGCTGTTCGTCATTTTTATAAATGACCTGGATGAGGGCTTAGAAGGGTGGGTTAATAAATTTGCAGACGATACGAAGATCGGTGGAGTTGTGGATAGTGACGAAGGATGTAGTGGGTTGCAGAGAGACATAGATAGGATGCAGAGCTGGGCTGAGCGATGGCAAATGGAGTTTAACGTGGACAAGTGTGAGGTGATACACTTTGGACGGAGTAATCAGAATGCAAAGTACTGGGCTGATGGTAAGATTCTTGGGAGTGCAGATGAGCAGAGAGATCTTGGTGTCCATGTACACAGATCCCTGAAAGTTGCCACCCAGATTGACAGGGTTGTTAAGAAGGCATACAGTGTTTTGGCCTTTATTAATAGAGGGATTGAGTTCCGGAACCAGAAGGTTATGCTGCAGCTGTACAAAGCTCTGGTACGGCCACACTTGGAATATCGTGTACAGTTCTGGTCACTGCATTATAAGAAGGATGTGGAAGCTTTGGAAAGGGTGCAGAGGAGATTTACTAGGATGTTGCCTGGTATGGAGGGAAGGTCCTACAAGGAAAGGCTGAGGGACTTGAGGCTGTTCTAGTTAGAGAGAAGGTTGAGAGGTGACTTAATAGAGACATAAGATAATCAGAGGGTTAGATAGGGTGGACAGGGAGAGCCTTTTTCTAAATATGGGAACTACAAGCATGAGGGAACACAACTTTAAATTGAGGGGAGATAGGTATAAGGTAGATGTCAGAGGGAGTTTCTTTACTCCGAGAGTAGTAAGGGTATGGAATGTTTTGCCTGTAACGGTAGTAGATTCGCCAACTTTAAGTGCATTTAAGTCATCATTGGACAGGCATATGGACGTACATGGAATAGTGTAGGTGGGATGGGCTTCAGATTAGTACGACAGGGTGGTGCAACATCGAGGGCCGAAGGGCCTGTACTGCGCTGTAATGTTCTATGTTCTATGATCTATATCCTGCTGAATCCTCTGACGATCCTTGTCACTATCTGCAACTCCACCAATCTTCGTATCACCCTTAAACTTACTAATTGGACCAGCTACATTTTCCTCCTTATCATTTATGTAGATCACGAACAGCAGAGGTCCATGCACTGATCCCTGTGGGACACTGGGAGAAAGTGAGGACTGCAGATGCTGGAGATCAGAGCTGAAAATGTGTTACTGGAAAAGCGCAGCAGGTCAGGCAGCATCCAAGGAGCAGGAGAATCGACGTTTCGGGCATGAGCCCTTCTTCAGGAATGAGGAAAGTGTGTCCAGCAGGCTAAGATAAAAGGTAGGGAGGAGGGACTTGGGGGAGGGGCGTTGGGAATGCGATAGGTGGAAGGAGGTTAAGGTGAGGGTGATAGACTGGAGTGGGGTGTGGGCGAAGAGGTCAGGAAGAAGATTGCAAGTTAGGAAGGTGGTGCTGAGTTCGAGGGTTGGGACTGAGATAAGGTGGGGGGAGGGGAAATTAGGAAACTGGAGAAATCTGCATTCATCCCTTGTGGTTGGATGGTTCCCAGGCGGAAGATGAGGAGCTCTTCCTTCAACCGTCGTGTTGCCATGGTCTGGCGATGGAGGAGTCCAAGGACCTGCATGTCCTTGGTGGAGTGGGAGGGGGAGTTGAAGTGTTGGGCTACGGGGTGGTTGGGTTGGTTGGTCCGGGTGTCCCAGAGGTGTTCTCTGAAACGTTCCACAAGTAGGCGGCCTGTCTCCCCAATGTATAGGAGGCCACATCGGGTGCAACGGATGCAGTAAATGATGTGTGTGGAGGTGCAAGTGAATTTGCGACAGATATGGAAGTGTCCCTTGGGGCCTTGGAGGGAAGTAAGGGGGGAGGTGTGGGCGCAAGTTTTGCATTTCTTGCGGTTGCGGGGGAAGTTGCAGGGAGTGGAGGTTGGGTTGGTGGGGGGTGTGGACCTGACGAGGGAGTCACGGAGGGAGTGGTCTCTCCGGAACGCTGATAGGGGAGGGGAGGGAAATATATCCCTGGTGGTGGGGTTCGTTTGGAGGTGGCGGAAATGACGATGGATGATACGATGTATCTGGAGGTTGGTGGGGTGGTAGGTGAGGACCAGTGGGGTTCTGTCCTGGTGGCGATTGGAGGGGCGGGGCTCAAGGGCAGAGGAGCGGGAAGTGGAGGAGATGCGGTGGAGGGCATCGTCGATCACGTCTGGGGGGAAATTGCGGTCTTTGAAGAAGGAGGCCATCTGGGTTGTACAGTATTGGAACTTGTCCTCCTGGGAGCAGATGCGGCGGAGATGAAGGAATTGGGAATATGGGATGGCGTTTTTACAGGGGGCAGGGTGGGAGGAGGTGTAGTCTAGGTAGCTGTGGGAGTCGGTCGGTTTATACTAAATGTCCGTGTTGAATCGGTCGCCCCTGTGGAACACCACTAGTCACAACCCTCCATTCTGAAAAGCCTCCCCCCCCTTACCCTGTCTCCTGTGACTAAACCAGTTCTGTCTCCATCTTGCCAGCTCACCCTGATACCATGTGACTTCACCTTTTGTACCAGTCTGCCATGATGGACCTTGTCAAAGGCTTTACTGAGGTCCATGACGACAACATCAGCTACTTTTCTCTCAATCATCTTTTTCACCTCCTCAAAAAACTCAATCAAGTTAATGAAGCACGACCTTCCCCACACAAACCCATGCTGTCTATCGCTAATCAGTCCATTTGCTTCTTAATGTGCATAGATCTTGTCTCTGAGAACCTTTTCCAATAATTTCCCTCCCACTAACATCAGGCTCACAGTCCTGTACTTTCCAGGATTGTCCCGTATACCCTTCTTAAACAAATCCACAACATTAGCTATTCTCCAGTCTTCTGGGACCTTGTCTGTGGCCAAAGAGGATACAAAGATGTTTGTCAATGCTCCAGCAATTTGTTCAGTTGCCTCCCTCAATATTCTGGGATAGATCCCATCAGGACCCAGGGACTGACTTACTTTACTAATGTAAATGGCAGGTGTCTTTTCCCTGGGGTGGTGAATTCCAAGATTTGGAAGCAAATTTGTAAGGAAAGAGGAGAAAGATTTAAAAAAGACTTGAGGAGTAATTTTTTTTTAAACACAGTGCGAGTCATTTGTAGAATGAACTTCCTGAGAAAGTGGGGATGCAGTTTAAAAGACATTTGGATAAGGACATGAATAGGAACGGTTTGGAGAGATACGGGCTAGAAGCAGGCTGTGGGGGCTAGTTTAGTTTGGGATTATGATCGGCACGGACTGGTTGGACTGAAGGGCCTGTTTCCGGGATGGATGACTCTATGACTCTATGTGGTTGCTCTAACATTTGTTTATGGCTGATGTTTCTCAACTCTTGAGGAACGCCAGCACAAACATTTTTCCATGTGATTACAGATTCCATCCTAAATAATCATTTCTAAAAGTTTCCACATTTCCAAAATTAAACTGAATGCTGTGTAATTACCAGGCCAATTAATGTTCCTTGACCCAGGCTTCTTTTATATTTGCATTCTTCTATCTCCCGGTACCTCCCCTGAGTCTAAGGAAGACTGACAGATTCTGGCAAATGCCTTTGTAATTTCTACCATCAATTCTTTCAAAATCAGTTGATGCATCTCATCGATCCTGGTGTCTTGTGAAGGTTAAATATCAGCAATCTATCCAATCCTTTCTCCCTTAATGTTAAGTTGCCTAGTGATAAAGTCCCCTTCTCTGTCTCACATCCTGGACAACATCCTGAGGCAACACCTCAGCCTCACGCCCACCCCAGCACATTTGTCTCTGCCTGTAAATCCTCTTTCTGGTCTCTAATCAGCCTGACGCTCCCTTTCACCTCCTCTCTAACTGTTTATAAACCAGGAGCAAGCTTTGGGATTCCTTCTTATGTTAGCTGCTGTCTTTTCCCATAGTCCCTCTTTGTTTCAATTATTTGATGTTTCACCTCCCCTGAAACTTTGTGTTCCTGTTGGTTCTCAATTCTATTTAGTATCTGACGCCTGTAATAAATCCCTTTCACATATTCTTTACCTCCTCTATCATCCCAAAAGCTCTGGGTCTGTGTTTCCTCCCAGTCCCCTCTTCAGGAAATATATCTTGGCTGAGCCTAAATCATCTCTTCTTGAAAGGAAGCTCATTTTTCAGCTTCTGCTGTCCCCATCTGTCCATTCGGCCCAGCTCAATCCTTGCCCTATTGACATTGCCACCTAGTTACCAGTTAGTTATCGCTGTTCACCACCAGCCTGAACCTTATGATACAATGATCACTGTCTCCTAAGTGCTCCCTAATGACATTTGATCTACTTGACCCAGCTCATTCCAAGAACTAGGCCTGGGACAGGGCCTGGGCCTGGCAGAGACTGCTTTATCACCGGACAGGGTAGACACTGCATTCGAGCACTCCCCTGAATGTAACGTAAGGAGGTTTGTAGGACAACAGGTCAGATAGCATTCAAGGAGCTGATGAATGGCTTTTGCCCAAATCATGGACTTTCCTGCTCCTCGGATGTTGCCTGACCCGTTGTGCTTTTCCAGCAACACACTCGTGACTCTGATCTCCAGCATCTGCAGAACCCATTTCTGCTGAAGAGGATTTGGACCCACAACTAACCCAGCTCGAAATTTGGGTAGTTCAAGCCTCCCATTGAAACTACCCAACAATGCTGGCAGCTCTCTGCAGTTTCTGTGCGGATTTGGCCATCTCTGTTCTTTGCCCCTCGTTGGTGCTCTAGTGTTTATACTGAGCAATGCTTTGTTCCTTAGCTCGAGACACACCAACTCTGTCCTTGAACCTTTGGAGACAGCGTCCTTTGTTAGCACCACAATACCCTCCTCAATCAATCCTGCTCATCCTACTCCTCTCCTTCCTTTTGTACATTTCTTGAACTACTTTGACCCAGGAATATTTAAAACCTGGTCCTACAGTCGGAGCTAGGTCTCTGGCAGCACTATAACATCATAATCACACACTGCAATCTCTAGGTAACTCCACAGCATTGCTCCCCGCTCTCCCTACATTAACACACAATGTCACATCATTACTGTCTCTCTTACTCTAGCTCCAGGTCTTTGTTTATAACTCTCCAGTTTAATGCTATCACCTGTTCCAGCATGTTCTTGCACTCTGGTCTGTTTCTCTAATCCGACCACTAACCCTATTCTCTCTTGAATCCCACGTCCGAGTCAGGTCCATTTAAAACCCTTCCAACAGTATAAGCACAATCCCCCAGGATGAGCTCAGTGCTGCCTCTGTTCGGGTGGGGACCATCATGTTTGTACAGATGCCATTGTCCCCTGATCCAGTCCCAGTGTCTCAGGAATCTAATACTGTCCCTCCTGCATCATCTTTCCAGCCAGACATTCATCTGCTTAACCCCCCTGTTTCTCTAATTGCAGGACCTCACGTCAGACCTTCCTGTCTCAGTCAGTTCTAGCAGCTTCTTGCTGACTTCCCAAGGATCTATATCCCTCACCGATTTCCAGAATGGAAAACTGTTTAGTGACCAGCACAGACACAGGGAATGCTGCAGATGCTCAGCTGGTCTGGCAGCATTGCTGGGGACAGTCTCACCACCAGCACGATTAATCCGGGATGACTTTTCCCTCAGAAAATCTGTGTTCTTCCACTCAGTGTGGGATGGTTGGGAATTCCTAAATCACCTGCCCGTTTCCCTCAGATTGCCATTCCATAGCTACCTGGTTGCCCTGTCTATCACCATCTCTGAGTGTGCTCTCATGTAGACATCTGCCTCACAGATTCTCGTTACTGGTTCCAGCCGCTGGATCTCAGACAGATCTCAAACCCAAAGGATCAAGTGTCTGCATCCATTCTGTCTGGGTCTCCTGACAGGTCCAAACCTCCCCCATGTGCCTTAATGTGGCACCGAGACCCCAGTGGACATCCTCAAGGGAACGAGATCACAATCTCCAAATTGTCACGGTGTAACAGGAGACCATTCTGCCCATTGGGTTTATGCCAGCTGGGTGAGTGTTCTGACTGTGTGTCAAACTCCTGTCTTTTCCCCAGGACCCTACATTTTGTTTCTCTCCAGAAAGATAGCAGAAGATCCCCACGTGTCCTAATGGTGTGAGATGCAGTCACTGTCACAACTTCAGCAGCTGATCTGCATGAGGCAAGCTCTATGGAGAGATAAATGCTGTTTTTGAGGATAGTTATTAGTCCCAGGACACGAGGGAACTTACTGCATTTTTTAACTCTGTCCTGGGACATGGGCATCGCTGATGAGGCTAGTATTTACTACCATTTGTGACCATTCACGGATTAACGCTCTCCTGGTTAATATCACATCTGAAAGGTACCAACTCTGACAGTGCAGTGTTGCCAGAGCTCCAGCTGACAATACAGGCAGGATCCAGCCTTTGACTCACTTCCCCTGAACACACATGGAACAGTCTGCTCATGCAGGAGTACTCAATGCTCAGACTCGATCATTCCCGCAGGGCAGAGGGATGAGGGCCATCCTCTTTAGCAGTGAATAAAGCCCAGAGAATGGAGCTGTCTGCTTGGGAAAGAAGGGTCTGCAGTTCCAATCGATGAGTGTGTATTTAAACCTGCTCTGACAGGCTTGCCTGGAGGCAGCTGCTGGTGAACTCTGTCTCTGTTTGCTCTTTGCCAACAGAGTTAACATGCATCCAGCATATTTATCAAACTGTAATCTCACCAATTACACCCAGCGGGTGGTTGTGCGCGCATTGGTGCTGTGATAGAGATATACCATTTCAGAATACAGATACATACGCACCTCATGGAGAAGGGATAAAACCAAGTGAGTGCTGGGTAATCTGCAAAAGGTAACAGCCAAACCCTGCCCTTGCCACATCAGAACAAACTGAGGTGGAGGTTCAACAGGCAGCTCCTCAGAATCCAGGGAAACGATCAGAAAGATGGAGCTGGAATCGATTATCTCAGGAATACCAGGAGTGCTGATGTGGATCAAAGTAAATGAGGGAGCAGATGATGTGACACAGGGAAGACTGTTTCAAATTCCTGGTTAGGGGGAGCCGGTGTTGGACTGGGGTGGACAAACTTAAAAACCACCCAACGCCAGGTTTTAGTCCAACAGGTTTATTTGGAAGCACCTGATTCCTGGGAGATTCAGATTGGCTCAGGGAGATGGATAGGAGGACCAGGCAGACCTGGGGAACACCTCCACCATAATCTTGTTCAGGGCTCAATCATTCTGAAGGCGATGGGTCTCAAATAATTCAGGGAGGGGTGGAGCATCAAATAGCAGCAGAGAGGAGAGACCAGATACACAGAAAATACAGAATTACCAACAGCACTTGCAGCATGCAGGTTATGTGTTGACATAAAACATGGAACAGTAAAGACCCTTCAGCCCACAATGTTGTGCCCACCTTTTATCCTAGTCTAAGATCTGACTAACCCACAAACCCTTTATTCCGCTATCTTCCATATGCCCATCCAAGAGTCACTTAAATGTCCCTAATGTCTCTGACTCTACACAGAATGGTGAATGTGTGGAATGCACTGCCAGTGGTGGGAGTATAGAACCTTCCTCCAATCACCTGAAAATTACACCCCCCCTTGTGATAGCCATTTCCACCCTGGGAAATAGTCTCTGGTTACCCACTCTATCTCTGCCTCTCATCATCTTGTACACCTCTACCAAGTCACCTCTCATCCTTCTTCGTTCCAATGAGAAAAGCCCCAGCTCCATTTCTTCATAAGACACACCCTCCAGTCCAGGCAGCATCCTGGGAAATCTCCTCTGTACCCTCTCTAAAGCTTCCACATCCTTCCTATAATGAGGCAACCAGAACTGAACACAATATTCCAAATGTGGTCTAACCAGGGCTCTACAGAGCTGCAGCATAACCTCAACGGTTCTTAAACTCAATCCCCCTGATCATGAAAAACACCACATTATACCCCTTCTTAACAACCCTATCAACCTAGGTGGCAACTTTGAGGGATCTATGGGCGTAGACCCCAAGATCCCTCTGTTCCTCCACACTGCCAAGAATCCTGCCTTTAACCCAGTATTCAGCATTCAAATTTGACCTTCCAAATTGAATCACTTCACACTTTTCCAGGTTGAACTCTTTCTGCCACTTCTCAGCCCAGTTCTGCACCCTGTCAATGTCCCATTGCAACCTACAACAGCCGTCCCCACCCTCCACACTATCCACCATTCCACCAGCCTTTGTCATCAGCAAACTTACTAACCCACCCTTCCACTTCCTCATACAAGTCATTTATAAAAATCACAAAGAGCAGAGGTCCCAGAACAGATCCCTGCAGAACATCACTGGTCACCGAGCTCCAGGCTGAATACTTTCCATCTACTACCACCCTCTGACTTCTATGGGCCAGCCAATTCTGTATCCTGACAGACAGGTTTCCCTGTATCCCATGCCTCCTTACTTTCTGAATGAGCCTACCGTGGGGAACCTTATCAAACTGGGAGAAAGTGAGGACTGCAGATGCTGGAGATCAGAGCTGAAAAAGGTGTTGCTGAAAAAGTGCAGCAGGTCAGGCAGCCTCCAAGGAGCAGGAGAATCGACGTTTCGGGCATAAGCCCTTCCTGAGGATTCCTGAAGAAGGGCTTATGCCTGACAATCGATTCTCCTGCTCCTTGGATGCTGCCTGACCTGCTGTGCTTTTCCAGCAACACATTTTTCAGCTTGAACCTTATCAAACACCTTGCTAAAATCCATATACACCACATCCACTGCTCTACCTTCATCAATGCGTTTTGTCACAATAAGATTTGTGAGGCATGACCTGCCCCTCACAAAGCCATGCTGACTACCTCTAATCAAACTATGGTTTTCCAAATAGTCATAAATTCTGTCTCAGAATCCTCTGCAACAATTTGCCCACCACCGATGTAAGACTGACTGGTCTGATTGTTACTTTTCCGGCCTGAGTTTGGATCGGATGCCACGCTCTGGATTAGTAACGGGGAACGGAAAAGGGGTCCCAGAATGGAACAGTTATTTAAAAAAAAAACTTTCCCACCTGCAGACAATGGGAAGAGCAGATATGCAGGTTGTGAACATCTCAACATCAAAGCTAGGAGTTCGACACGTGCAGACCATTCAGCCCATCAAGTTTCTCCACTGTTCAACACGATCATGACTAATCTGTTGAGAAACAAAAACATTCAGCCATTCCAGCCTGCACCATTCAATATGATCATGGTTGATGGTGCAATCTCAGTGTCCCATTCCCAGCTGTAACATGACCTCCCAACTCCTGTACTCAATATTCTGACCAATAAAGGAAAGCATACTAAACGCCTTCTTCACTATCCTATCTACCTGCGACTCCACTTTCAAGGAGCTATGAACCTGCACTCCAAGGTCTCTTTGTTCAGCAACACTCCCTAGGACCTTACCATTAAGTGTATAAGTCCTGCTAAGATTTGCTTTCCCAAAATGCAGCACCTCACATTTATCTGAATTAAACTCCATCTGCCACTTCTCAGCCCATTGGCCCATCTGGTCCAGATCCTGTTGTAATCTGAGGTAACCCTCCTCGCTGTCCACGACACCTCCAATTTTGGTGTCATCTGCAAACTTACTAACTGTACCTCTTATGCTCGCATGCAAATCATTTGTGTAAATGACAAAAAGTAGAGGGCCCAGCACCGATCCTTGTGGCACTCCACTGGTCACAGGCCTCCAGTCTGAAAAACAACCCTCCACCATCACCCTCTGTCTTCTACCTTTGAGCCAGTTCTGTATCCAAATGGCTAGTTCTCCCTGTATTCCATGAGATCTAACCTTGCTAATCAGTCTCCCATGGGGAACCTTGTCGAACACCATACTGAAGTCCATATAGATCACATATACTGCTCTGCCCTCAATCTTTTTTGTTACTTCTTCAAAAAACTCAACCAAGTTTGTGAGACATGATTTCCCACGCACAAAGCCATGCTGACTATCCCGAATCAGTCCTTGCCTTTCCAAATACATGTACGTCCTGTCCCTCAGGATTCCGTCCAACAACTTGCCCACCACTGAGGTCAGGGAACTATAGACCAATGAGCCTGACTTGTCCTCACCGCCCTTCTTAAATAGTGGCACCACGTTTGCCAACCTCCAGTCTTCCAGCACCTCACTTGTGACTATCGATGATACAAGTATCTCAGCAAGAGGCCCAGCAATCACTTCTCTAGTTTACCACAGAGTTCTCAAGTACACCTGATCAGGTCCTGGGGATTTATCCACCTTTAACCATTTCAAGACATCCAGCACTTCCTCCTCTGTAATCTGGACATTTTGCAAGATGTCACCATCTATTTTCCTACAGTCTATATCTTCCATATCCTTTTCCACAGTAAATAGTGATGCAAAATATTCATTTAGTATCTCCCCCATTTTCTGTAGTTCCACACAAAGGCCGCATTGCTGAGGGGCCTATTCTCTCCCTAGTTACCCTTTTGTCCTTAAATGTATTTGTAAAAACCCTTTGGATTCTCTTTAATTCTATTTGCCAAAGCTATCTCAATTCCCCGTTTTGCCCTCCTGATATACCTCTTAAGTTTACTCCCTAAGAGGGACTTCCCCAAAATGGGGAACATTCTTCCTACAAGTAGCCCACCCAGTTCCATCAGGATTTTATGTTTGTACGAGGTTCCCCACTCATTCTAAACCCCAGTGAGGACAAGCCCAGTTGATCCAGATATTCATCACATCAGTCCAGCCATTCTGGGAATCAGTCTGGTAAACCTTTGCTGGACTCCCTCAATAACAAAAATGTCCTTCCTCAGATTGGGATACAAAAAACTGCACACAATACTCCAGGTGTGGCCTCACCAAGACTCTGTATAACTGCCATAAGACATCCTTACTCCAATATTCAAGTCCTCTGACTATGAAGACCAGCGTGCCATTAGCTTTCCTCATTGTCTGCTGCACCTGCATTCCAACCTTCAGCAACTTCGAAACCATGACACCCAGGTTTTGTTGCACCTCACCCTTTCCTAAAGTACCTTCCTGTTTTTGTCCACATTTTCCATTTATCCACATTTTATTGCATTTGCCAACCTGTCCATGTTACCCTGCAGGGTCTTCGCATCCTCCTCAAAGCACACACTGCCACCCAGCTTAATGTCATCTTCAAATTTGGAGATATTACATTAACGATTTGGAAGAAAGAATTAAATGTATCTTCTGAACAGCTGAGATCCCAGCACTGAACCCTGCGACATCCCAATCATCACTGCCTGCCGTTCTGAAAAGGACCCGTCTATTCTATCTCTCTGCTTCCTATCTGCCAACCAGTTCTCTATCAATGTCCATGCATTACCTCCAATACCATGACCTTTAACTTTCCTTCCTAATCTCTTGTGTGGAACCTTGTCAAAAGTCTTTTGAAAGTCCAGATACACTATCTACTGATTCACCCTTGTCCACTCTACTGGTCATAGCCTCAAAAAATTCCAGAAGATTTGTCAAGCATGCTTTTCCCTTTAGTGAATCCAAGCTGATTAGGATTGGTTCTGTCACTGCTTTCTAAATGCTCAGCTATTACATAGAGTCATAGAGGTGTACAGCACAGAAACAGCCCCTTCGGTCCAACTCGTCCATGCCGACCAGATATCCTAAACTAACCTAGTCCTATTTGCCAGCCTACATCCCTCCTATTCATGCCTCCATCCAGATGCCATTTAAATGTTGGAATTGTACCAGCCTCCACCACTTCCTCTGGTAGCTCATTCCATGAATGCACTGCCCTCTGTGTGAAAAGGTTTCTCCTCTTTGGCTTTAACACTAGCCCTGATTTCCCTGATTAGCCACGGGTGAGCCACTTTCCCTGCTTAACTCTTACAGCACACAGGGATGGACAATTGTTGAAGTTCATCCTGGTGTTTTTTTTAAATGTCTGCCTTTGCCAATTCACTGTCAACCCCTTCGGTATCCTTGGCCAGTTTCTCCTCACCAATGCATGCCTCATACTATCAAAGCTAGCTTTCTTTAAGTTCAGGACCCTAGTTTCCAATTCAATTGGGTCACTCTCCATTTTAATGAAGAATTCTACCATATTATGGTCACTCTTCCCCAAAGGATCTCCTTCCACAATGTTGATAATTAATCCTCCAGCTCCTGCCACGGACTGACCAGTAGTCCGGAACGTTTGGCCCTGTTGATCCTGGCGGAAGACACTGCCAAGTACGAGGCCTGGCACTCGCGCATCCGACCCGGCTGACCTGGGGAGGTGAAAGTGAGGAGCACGTCGTCGGCGTAGGCCGAGAGGACCACCCCCGTGCCTGCACCGCGCAGAACCAGCCCCGACAACCTCCTCCGCAAGAGGCGCAGGAAAGGCTCCACGCACAGGGAATACAGCTGGCCGGACAGGGGGCAGGCTTGACGCACTCCTCTCCCGAAGCGAAGGGGCGCCGTCAGGGACCCGTTAACTTTAACCAGACACTCTGCGACAGTGTACAAAAGTCGGATCTGGGCGACGAACCGCGTCCCGAACCCGAATGCCCGCAGAGTCCCGAGCAGGTACTCGTGATCGACCCTGTCGAACGCCTTCTCCTGGTCGAGAGACAGGAAGGCGCTCGGCAGACCAGCCCGTCGACAGAAATGGATCAGGTCCCGGACCAGGTGGACATTGTCGTGTATCCTCCGGCCCGGGACCGTGTAGGACTGGTCCGGGTGAATCATGTGAGCCAGCACGGAGGCCAGGCGAGAAGACAACACCCTGGCGAAGATTTTGTAGTCCGTGCTGAGGAGGGAGACCGGACGCCAGTTTTTAAGGAACGAAGGTCCCCCTTCTTTGGCAGCAGGACGATGACCGCCCTGCGCCAAGAAAGGGGCAGCTGTCCGGCATTTAGACACTCCCCCAGGACCTGTGCGTAGTTGTTCCCCAGGACGTCCCAGAACACCCTGAAGAACTCCACAGTCAGCCCGTCCAGCCCCGGGGTTTTGCCCCTCGAGAGCCGGTCGAGGGCGCCGGTCAGCTCCTCTAAAGTGACGGGAGCGTCGAGCCTTCCGGCGTCCTCCGGGCTGAGCTGTGGCAGGTCCTCCCACAGAACTCTGCGAGCGTCCTCGCTGGACGGATCCGGAGAGAACAGAGCCGTGTAATAGTTTCGGACGTGGGTCCTGACGCCCTCCGGATCCGAGACGAGGGACCCGTCGTCGTCCAGCAGCACAAGGAGCTGCTGACGGGTGCCGCGCCTTTTTTCCAGCGAGTAGAAGAAGGGGGAGCCGCAGTCCAGGTCCTGGAGGAGCTGGATCCGCGACCTCACGTACGCGCCCCGAGCCCCGACGAGCTGCAGGTCCCGGAGCGCGGCCTTCTTCTCTTCGTACACCCCGCGCAGGGCCGGGTCCGTGTCGGGCTGACCGAGGCGTGACTCCAGGTCGAGCATCTCCCTCTCCAACTCCACGATCCTGGATTTCCGCCTCTTGGTCGACCCCCTCGCGTACTCCTGACAGAAGACGCGGACGTGAGCCTTGCCCATGTCCCACCATAGCCTCAGGGAGGGGAAGCTTCCCCGCTTCCTTCTCCAGCCGGCCCAGAAACGATGAAACGAGTCCCGGAACCGCTCGTCCTCCAGCAGCAGGTTGTTAAAGTGCCAGTACGCGGAGCCGAGCCTGGCGCCGAACGGAAGGAGTTCCGCCCACACCAGGTGATGGTCCTGGAGGCCTTCGGAAAACAGGAGGCGTACGCCCGCGATACGTACAGGCGGTCGATTCTGGACGCTCCGACCCCAGGCCTCACGAAGGTGAAGGCGATGGAGTCGGGATGGAGATTCCGCCAGACGTCCACCAGGTCGAAGGACTTGACCAAGTCCCCCAACCTCTTCCCCGACGCCCAGCCAGTGCGGGCACCGCCGTGGTCCCTGCCCTCGAGGACGCAGTTAAAATCTCCCCCGAGGACGACGCACTGGTTCTCGTCGATGGAAGCGAGATGAGCAGACACTTCTTCGAAGAAGCTCGCTTGCCTTGGCCCGGCCAGGGGAGCGTAGACGTTCACCAAGTGAAGCACCGCACCCCCCCAGCCAAACCGTCAGGTGAAACAAGCGACCTGGCACTGGCTCCCTGACCCCCAAGATCTCCGGCTGAAAATGCGGGGCCAACAAGATAGCCACCCTGCCAGATCTGCGGGTGAGGTGACTTATGTAGAGGATGGGGGCTGGTCCGGTGCCGCCAACTGGCCTCGAACCCCCAGCGACCCCACCCCCAGGGTCACCGGCGGTACCTTCCTCAGCACACCCCTTCCCGGGAGGGCCCGAGTTCGGGTCGTCAGGCGGCAGAGGCTCGGGGCCCCGCTCCTCTCCTGACACCGGGACGCCCAGCTCCTCGGGAAAAAGGCCCACTCCCAGGGCCAAGGCCCCCCAAAAAACAGTCTGGGAGGATAACACCTTCCTCCCCTCCACCGCTTGACGACCCAGCAGAGGGTGCTCAGTCATCGCCCGCACCACGGCCCGTGTGGTTATTACAGTCCTCCCCAGGGGCCGGAGGAGTTGAGGCAGCAGGAGGTCCTACTGTAGCCCCTGGGGGTTTTGGCAGGTTGGGCTGCGGTGTGGGACAGTCGACAGGCACGGTTGGCACATCCCCTGGAGAGGGACAGTGCCGCTGGCGCACTGCTGGTGTATCTCTCCCCTCCAAGGGCCGGCACCTCTTCCCCAGAGAGACAGGGGGGAATTTATGGGCCTTCCCCTCCCCGCCTGCCTTGGTGGTCATGGGGACTGAGGTCCCACCCCCAGCCTTTCCCAGAATATGATTGGCTGGGGGAAGACAGGGGGCACGGCCAAGGTGGGGAGGATCAGCCGTGTAACTTCCTGCCCCGCCCCTGGTTTATCAGGTGACGGCGGGCGGGGCAGGGGCCCAGTTCCCTCTCCAGGGCCTGGAGACACAGTCGCTGCAGGAGGTAGGGTAGCGGTGGTTCCCCCCGGGGTTAGTGCCGGGGCGGGGCGGGGCGGGGCGGGGCTCGGGCTCGGGGGCCCCTGGGCCAGGTGTTGCAGCGTCAGGGGCGGGCGTCGAAGCCCCAGGGGTTTCTCTATTGAGGTGGGGGGGGTAGATGTCGGGTCAGTGGGGCTAGGATCAGGTACGGGTTTGGTGGTCAGGGTTCCCGGGGCGACGCTGGCACAACCGCAGGGGCATTGTCATGCTGGGGAAGGGGATGGGGTGGTCTCCCCGTGGGTGGGTCTGACGTGTCACATCTTCTTGAGCACCTTCCAGCCGGCCGGACGCTCACCCCCCTCTCTGCCGGAGGCTGGAGTATTGCAAGCCTTTGGTGCCGGGGCTTGCGGTGTTGACTTCGGGGGAGGGGGAGTGGGTCCAGCGGCACCACCACCAGCCATTGGCTGGAGCTGGGCAGCCTTCTGGGTGGGGCAGTTTTTTCTAATGTGCCCCACCTCACGGCACAGGTGGCACCGCACGCCGTCCAGAAGGCGCGGTAGGCCACACCCTCGTGGAGGAGGGTAAATGAGCCCTCGGTGACCTCCTCCCAGGCCAGGCAAATAAACACCTGGCGTCGGAAGGAGTAGATGTGACGGAGGGCGGGGTCCTTCAGACCGAGCAGGAGTGGCTGGATCCCTGACCGGATCTCCCCCAAGGTGGTGAGGTGGGGGAGAAGGAGCTCGCTGGCAATAAAGGGCGGGACGTTGGAGATCACGACCCTCTGGGCCGTAACCTCCAGAGGGTCGACGGGCAAATGTGTCCCGCCCACAGCGAGCCCCCTCTCCACGGCCAGGTGGACCGCCTGCTCGGTCTTCAGGAAAAATACGGCCTTCCCATACATCCGGGCCGCAGCGACGATGGCCAGTGGGCCGACCACACTAGCCATGGCCTTGCTGCAGGCCTCGATGGTCATGTTCGGGTGGGGATAGGCCTTGACCCCCAGGCGTTTAGTGAGGTGCCTGAAGGGGGTGTGGGTTGCGGTCGGGATTGGGACAGCCGAGCCTAAGGCAACGGCTACCCCGGCGTAGGTGCGGCTGGGCCCCGCGACCTTGGGCTTGCCATACTCTGCTGCCGGTGGTGGAGGCAGGCCTCAGGCAACAGCAGTGGTGGAAGCAGGCCTCTGGCAAGTCCTGGGCAGGCCCTTGTTTGCAGCAGTGGGGGGCAGACCTGTTGGGAAGGGTTCCCAAGGCAAGTCCCAGGCAGCAGCAGTGAGGCAGGCCCCAAGCAGCAACAGCTGAGGCAGGTCCGGGCGGGGTCTCAGAGCCCAGCAGTGGGAGTGGGCCCCAGGTCAGCAGCAACACTGCCTTCACCTGGGTGAGGCCCAGGCTGCAGCTCCAAAAGTAGGCCCCAGACTCAAAAGCTCTCACCTCCTTCTGCTTCTGCCTCCTCCTCTTCTTCCTTCTCTCTCGATGTGGGGCAGCTAGTCCAGGGATAGTCCCCTTCAAGGAGGAGAGTCCTTGCATCAACTCTCAAGATAGGCAAACACCCGGGTGGCCAGTGACAAGCAGTGCCCTTCACATCAAAGGGCAATGCTACGCTCCTGTTTATTTTTCCCTGTTTATGTTTGTAATTTGTTTAATAAAATAAACAGTTTACAAAAAACATTTACAGCTGTACACAAAAGAAAGCAATTTTACAAGGGAGAGGAGCAGCAAAGCTCTGCCCCAAACCCTACCATTCAACCATTTTACAGGGAGAGGAGGACAAACCTCAAATCCCAGTTCCACATATGACAAGACAGTGACAATGACATTTGTACATTAGACAATACTGTTACATACAAAGGTGCAGACAATACAGACCCAGCAAGCCCCCACCCCTCCCGACCACCCCAAGGTAGCCCACACCTACCCACCTTCCGGTTCTCAGTCCGCCCCATGCCCCTTCCAGTTCGCAGTCCGCCCTGACACACCTTTCGACCACCTCTGGGGCAACCCGCCCCGGTACCTGCCCGAGGTGACAGCACCGAGGATGGCTACCCGCCTTCTGGCTCTCGGTCTGCCCCTACGCACCATTGGGCTCTCACCCACCCTTTTGCACCTCCGACCAGTGGGCTATCCTGGCACACCTTTCGGCCACCTCTAGGACAGCCCGTCCCCTTCCCTCGGACGACAGCATGTAGGGTAGCCCACAAGCCTTCCGGATCTCAGCCTGCCCCTACGTGCCTTCTGGCTCTCGACTGCTCTGACACCTTTTGACCACCTCTAGGACAGCCCATTCCGATTACCCCTTATTAGGATGACAGCGCCCAGAACGGCTTACCCACCATCTGGCTCTCGGGTGACAGCTTTCAGGACAACGCATGAGCCTCCCAGCTTACAACAAGGCCTACCAGACCCAGGGACACGCAAGACAGTGCAGGTGATAGACCCAGGATACACCACAATACAGTTAGTTACCAAAAAAAAAAAAGAGTCCTTTCTGGTACACAGTCCAAATCTATACAGTCTTCAAGATATGGAATCCATTTCCAGGAGGAGTCCACTCCAGTATACAATGTGCAATGTCAGAGTCCGCTCCAAACTGCAGAATCCATTGTTAAAAACAGTCTGCAACCAAGGGCAGAGTCCACTCCTGGAGGCAGCAAATGCACTCCCCACAGGTGTTCAGTCTCCATAGAGTCCTGGCCCAGCCTTGGAAAACCAGGCCCACTCACAGGAACATAGTACAGGTGCAGTTAACTCACAGGGGGTTTGGTCCACTCCTGAAGGAAAGGTCTTCTCCCAAACTCCAGGGTACGACAACTGCTCACCTTCCAACACACACACAGGTGTTCAATCTTCAGAGGCCCAGTCCCAGGGCTAGGTCTCCCCACAGGAACAGCTCCTCTGGTCAAATGTATATGTCTTCCACAGGGCTCAGTCAAAACACCAATGAAAAGTGAAGATACATACAAAAAACAAAGAAAATTATAGTCCAAGGGCTAAGCCCTACCATAAAATTAACATTGTCCTTTTCACAAAAAAAAAGTGAGACAAGCATAACACACAGGCTGTAACCAGCCAGTGAAACAACAATCCCCTAATGAAAACTGAGCTACACCTGAAACACATTATGTGCATCAGGAGTTTAACAATCAGTCCTCAGTAAAAGGAATGTCAGTTAACAAACTGGCTAAATGATTCAGTCATGTCGTCCCGTAAAAAGAGAAACCATAACATACTGACTGTAGTACCAGCACAGCACAGAGTCAGTCCCCTAAACTGAGGAGACTCTGATTCTCCTGTTTATTATATTTATTAAACAAATTACAAAAACAGTTGACAACAAACAGTTACATTTACAGCCGCATACAAGAGACAGCAATTTTACAAGGGAGAGGAGCAGCAAAGCCAGGCCCCAAACCCTACCGTTCAAACAGTTTACAGGGACATGGGGACAAACCTCAAATCCCAGTTTCACATAAAAAATGTAAAGAGACATCAACAATGACATTTGTACATTAGACAATACTGTTACATACAAAAGTGCAGACAATACAGACCCAGCAAGCCCCCGCCCCTCCCACCTTCCGACCACTCTAAGGCAGCCCGCCCCTACCCACCTTCCGGTTCTTGGTCCGCCCTGACACACCTTTCGACCACCTCTAGGACAGCCCGCCCTGGTACCTGCCCAGGGTGACAGCAATCAGGACGGCCTACCCACCTTCTGGCTTCACTAACCACCCTCAGCACCTTTCGACCACCTCTGGGGCACTCCGCCCCGGTACCTGCCCGAGGTGACAGTGCTGAGGACGGCTACCCGCCTTCTGGCTCTCGGTCTGCCCCTATGTACCATTGGGCTCTCACCCACCCCGTTGCACCTTCGACCAGTGGGCTATCCTGGCACACCTTCTGGCCACCTCTAGGACAGCCCGTCCCCTTCCCTGGGATGACAGCATGCAGGGTAGCCCACAAGCATCCGGATCTCAGCCCGCCCCTACGCACCTTGTGGCTCTCGGCTGCTCTGACACCTTTTGACCACCTCTAGGACAGTCCGTCCCGATTACCCCTTATCGGGACGACAGCGCTCAGAACAGCCTACCCACCATCTGGCTCTCGGGGCAACTGGCATTAGAATGGCCTACCCACCCTCCAGCTTTTGGGACAGCCTACCAACCTTCAGGTTCACAGGGTGGCCTACCCACCCTCCGGCTCTCAGGGTGACAGCTTTCAGGATGACCCATGAGCCTCCCAGCTCACAGCAAGGCCTGCCAGACCCAGGGACACAAGATAGTGCGGGTGATAGACCCAGGAAACACCACAATACAGTTAGTTACCAAAAAAAATTAAAAACAAACTCCTTTCTGGTACACAGTCCAAATCTTTACAGTCTTCAAGATATGGAATCCATTTCCAAGAGGAGTCCACTCCAGTATACAATGTGCAATGTCAGAGTTAGAGTCCACTCCAAACTGCAGAGTCCATTGTTAAAAACAGTCCACAACCAAGGGCAGAGTCCACTCCTGGAGGCAGCAAATGCACTCCCCACAGGTGTTCAGTCTCAATGGAGGCCTGGTCCAGCCTTGGAGGGCCAGGCCCACTCACAGGAACACAGTACATTGTACAGGTGCAGTTAACTCACAGGGGTTGGTCCACTCCTGAAGGAAAAGTCTTCTCCCAAACTCCAGGGTACAGCAACTGCTCACCTCCCAGCACACACACATGTTCAATCTTCAGAGGCCCAGTCCCAGGGTTAGACCTCCCCACAGGAACAGCTCCTCTGGTAAAATGTATGTCTTCCACAGGGCTCAGTCAAAACACCAACAAAAAGTGAAGACACATACAAAAAACAAAGAAAATTATAGTCCAAGGCCTAAGCCCTACCATAAAGTTAACATTGTCCTTTTCACACAAAAAAGACAAGCATAACACACAGGCTGTAACCAGCCAATGAAAAAACAATCCCCTAATGAGAACTGAGTTACACCTGAAACACATTATGTGCATCAGGAATTTAACAATCAGTCCTCAGTAAAAGGAATGCCAAAAAAAATAAGCACTACCGCACTTAGGCGGTAGTGTGGGGGTTAAATAAGGAAAAACTATAAATATACATGGTTTTTTTCACACAGCATTGCCTTTTGATGTGCAAGGGCAGTGCTTGTCACTGGCCACTCGGGTGTTTTCCCTTTTAAAGAAAAAAAAATTAAAAAAAATAAAAGGAGGCACAGTGGTTAGCACTGCTGCCTCACAGCGCCAGAGACCCGGGTTCAATTCCCGCCTCAGGCGACTGACTGTGTGGAGTTTGCACGTTCTCCCCGTGTCTGCGTGGGTTTCCTCCGGGTGCTCCGGTTTCCTCCCACAGTCCAAAGATGTGCAGGTCAGGTGAATTGGCCATGCTAAATTGCCCGTAATGTTAGGTAAGGGGTAAATGTAGGGGTATGGGTGGGTTGCGCTTCGGCGGGGCGGTGTGGACTTGTTGGGCCGAAGGGCCTGTTTCCACGCTGTAAGTAATCTAATCTAATCTAATCTTAAGAATGTCAGTTAACAAACTGGCTAAACATTTCAGTCATGTCGTCCCGTAAAAAGAGAAACCATAACATACTGACTGTAGTACCAGCACAGCACAGAGTCAGTCCCCTAAACTGAGGAGACTCTGATTCTCCTGTTTATCTCTGTCAGCCAGGGCTCTCTGATTGGACCAGATTAACAGCCCCAATCAGGGAACTCACACCTTATAAAGGCCCTTGCAGGGCAGGTCCGAGGACCTCCTCATGGGTCTGCTCCTGGGCCTGTCCAAACTGGCCATCAACAGGTCCAGGCAGTGGGCCGTGGAGGGGGTCGTTAGGGCCGACTGCCTGCCCCTCTTCCGGGGTTACGTTAGAGCCCGGGTGTCCTTGGAGAAGGAGCATGCGGTGTCCACCAACACCCTGGAGTCGTTCAGGGAGAGGTGGGCGCCGCAGGGAGTGGAGTGTATTATTTCCCCGTCCAACTCTATTTTGATTTAGTCCCTACCCTCCCCTTCACCTTTTTGATCCCACAGCGTTGCCCTTTGATGTGAAGGGCAGTGCTTGTCACTGGCCACTCGGGTGTTTTTCATATATTCCTGGTGGTGGCAATCAAATAAAGATTTGTGAAAAAAAAATAAAGGCCCTTGCTGACCTTGTTACAATCTCTGTGTCCCTCCCCACTCTGAGTCTGAGCATATTGACGGGTTCTATTTTTTGTAGCTCCTCCCTGTATGTTTTAGCACTGACTCAAGCTCCTCCATCTCTGTTGCTGATACAGGCTGTGAATAATGTGCCCAGAGCATCTCAGAAGAAATTCATTCCTTTCTGCAGGTGGCAAAGCTGATGATATCTGTTGTGTCCATCTCAGATTCCAAGTTACCTTCAACACCTGATGGAGTGGGAGAGCCCAGGGGCTTCAGAACAGTCAGAAAGGCTGTGGCAGAGGGATCAGCACTGGGTCCACGGTTTTTCATCATTTATATAAATGACTTGGATATCAACATAAGAGGTACAGTTAGTAAGTTTGCAGATGACACCAAAATTGGAGGTGTAGTGGACAGCGAAGAGGGTTACCTCAGAGTACAGCGGGATCTTGATCAAATGGGCCAAAGGGCTGAGATGTAGGAGATAGACCTCGTCAGGTCCACACCTCCCACCAACCCAACCTCCACTCCCGGCACCTTCCCCTGCAACCACAAGAAATGCAAAACTTGCGCCCACACCTCCCCCCTCACTTCCCTCCAAGGCCCCAAGGGACACTTCCATATCTGCCACAAATTCACCTGCACCTCTACACAAATCATCTATTGCATCCGCTGCACCCGATGTGGCCTCCTCTATATTGGGGAGACAGGTCGTCTACTTGCGGAACGTTTCAGAGAACACCTCTGGGACACCCGGACCAACCAACCCAACCACCCCGTAGCTCAACACTTCAACTCCCCCTCCCACTCCACCAAGGACATGCAGGTCCTTGGACTCCTCCATCGCCAGACCATAGCAACACGACGGTTGGAGGAAGAGCGCCTCATCTTCCGCCTGGGAACCCTCCAACCACAAGGGATGAACTCAGATTTCTCCAGTTTCCTCATTTCCCCTCCCCCCACCTTGTCTCAGTCAAATCCCTCTAACTCAGCACCGCCTTCCTAACCTGCAATCTTCTTCCTGACCTCTCCGCCCCTATCCCCACTCCGGCCTATCACCCTCACCTTGACCTCCCTCCACCTATCGCATTCCCAACGCCCCTCCCCAAGTCCCTCCTCCCTACCTTTTATCTTAGCCTGCTGGACACACTTTCCTCATTCCTGAAGAAGGGCTCATGCCCGAAACGTCGATGCTCCTGCTCCTTTGATGCTGCCTGACCTGCTGCACTTTTCCAGCAACAAATTTTCAGCTAGGATAGTGATGAAGGCAACAAAAAAAACGACAGACATTGCTGGAAAAGCTCAGCAGGTCTGGCAGCATCCTGAAGAGACATGATGGCACAGTGGTTAGCACTGCTGCCTCACAGCCTCAGGTGACTGTCTGTGTGGAGTTTGTACATTCTCCCCGTGTCTGCGTGGGTTTCCTCTGGGTGCTCCGGTTTCCTCCCACAGTCCAAAGATGTGCAGAATAAAAGCAAATTAGTGCAGATACTGGAATCTGAAATCTAAAAATAAGGGAGCAATAGGGAGGTATTTATACTAGGCTGAGAGAAGGTTTTTGTCACATAGCACCGGCTTCAGCCTTGGTCATTCACAGCCCCTAATCTCCCTATAATCTCCCTATGCACTATCATTATCACCTCTTTATTGCTACCTTTGCTTCTGGAGCCATGACTCATCTTCTCTCAGCCCAATATAAATACCTCCCTATTTCTCCCTTTTTTTAGCTTTGATAAAGGGTCAGTTAGACTCGAAACGTCAGCACATTTCTCTCCTTACAGATGCTGCCAGACCTGCTGAGATTTTCCAGCATTTTCTCTTTTGGTTCCAACGATGTGCAGGTTAGGGTGAATTGGCTATGGGAAATTGTCTATAGTGTTCAAGGATGTGTGGGTTAGGTGCATTAGTCTGGGGTATATAGAGGTAAAAACAATGACTGCAGATGCTGGAAACCAGATTCTGGTTTAGTGGTGCTGGAAGAGCACAGCAGTTCAGGCAGCACCCGAGGAGCTTCGAAATTTGCCCGAAACGTCGATTTCGAAGCTCCTTGGATGCTGCCTGAACTGCTGTGCTCTTCCAGCACCACTAATCCAAACAAAAGGGTATATAGAGGTTAGGGGAATGGGTTTGGGTGGATTATTCTTCAGAGGGTCAGTGTGGACTTACTGGGCCAAAGGGCCTGTTTCCACATTATAGGGATTCTATGATCAAAGTTAACATTTCAGATCCAGTGATCCTTAGGGCTGTTGGCATTTAGGAAAATGTCAGTTTACACACAAAAGATAGGGTGGGGGGAGGAGGTAAGGAGTAAATGATAGGTGGGGATAGAGCCCAACCAGAGAGAAGAGCAGTTGGACAGACTAGGAGTGGATAATGATCTGGATAAGAGAGTGAATAGGTGACTGCTAGTGGCGAACAATGGGTTGTGTAATAGGGGCTGGTGTGTTGGGTAAGGGACTGAGACACAGGGGAGTTCAGACTCTAAACTTTTTGAACTCGATATTGAGTCCAGAGGTGTATAAGTCCCTGGTGAGACCACACTTGGAATATTGTGTCCAGTTCTGGTCGCCCTACTATAGGAAAGATACAGAGGCTTTGGAGAGGGTGCAAAGAAGGTTTACCAGGATGCTGCCTGGACTGGATGGCTTGTCTTATGAAGAAAGGTTGAATAAGCTCAGACTTTTCTCTCTGGAGAGGAGGAGGAAGAGAGGAGACCTGATCGAGGTGTACAAGGTAATGAGAGGCATGGATAGAGTCAATAGCCAGAGACTTTCCCCAGGGCAGGATTGACTGGTACGAGAAGTCATAGTTTGAAGATATTAGGAGGAAGGTATAAAGGAGATGTCAGTGATAGGACCTTTACGCAGAGAGTAAGGGTGGCACAGTGGTTAGCACTGCTGCCTCACAGCACCAGAGACCCGGGTTCAATTCCCGCCTCAGGCGACTGACTGTGTGGAGTTTGCACGTTCTCCCTGTGTCTGCGTGGGTTTCCTCCGGGTGCTCCGGTTTCCTCCCACAGTCCAAAAATGTGCAGGTCAGGTGAATTGGCCATGCTAAATTGCCCCTAGTGTTAGGTGAAGGGGTAAATGTAGGAGAATGGGTCTGGGTGGGTGGCGCGTCGGTGTGGACTTGTTGGGCTGAAGGGCCTGTTTCCACGCTGTAATGTAATCTAACTGAAAGGTGGAGAGTTGTGAATATATGGAATGCGTTGCCACCTGTGGTGGTGAAAGCAGAGTCATTGGGGACATTTAAGCGACTGCTGGACATGCACATGGAGAGCAGTGAGTTGAGGGGAGCGTAGGTTAAATTACTATATTTTACTTTAGGATTAAACCTCGGCACAACATCGTGAGCCAAAGGGCCTGTTCTGCGCTGTACTATTCTAACTATGTTCTATGTCTGCAGGGTCCCCAAGTGGGAAACGAGATGCTGCTCTTCCAGTTTACACTGAGCTTCCCTGGAGCAAACCTGAGACAGAGATATTGGCCAGGGAACAGGATGGTGGGTTAACACAGAACATAGAACAATACAGCACAGAAGAGGCCCTTCGGCCCTCGATGTTGCACCGACCTGTGAACTAATCTAAGCCCATCCCCCTACACTATCCCAAAATCATCCATGTGCTTATCTAAGGATTGTTTAAATTTCCCTAATGTGGCTGAGTTGACTACATTAGCAGGTACGGCATTCCACACCCTTACCACTCTCTGAGTAAAGAACATGCCTCTGACATCTGTCTTAAATCTACCACCCCTCAATTTGTAGTTATGTCCCCTCGTACAAGCTGACGACATCATTCTAGGAAAAAGTCTTTCACTGTCTACCCTATCTAATCCTCTGAACATCTTGGATGTCTCTATCAAATCCCCCCTTAGCCTTCTTCTCTCCAATGAGAACAGGTTCAAGTCTCTCAGCCTTTCCTCATAAGACCTTCCCTCCAGACCAGGAAATATCCTGGTAAATCTCCTCTGCACCTTTTCCAATGCTTCCACATCCTTCCCGAAATATGGGGACCAGAACTGTACACAATATTCCAAGTGTGGCCGCACCAGCGTTTTGTATAGTTGCAGCATGATATTGCGACTCCGGAACTCATTCCCTCTCCCAATGAAACCTAACACACCATATGCCTTGTTAACAGCACTGTCCACCTGGGTGGCAACTTTCAGGGATCTATGTACATGGACTCCAAGATCCCTCTGCACATCCACACTACCAAGAACCTTTCCATTGACCCAGTACTCTGCCTTCCTGTTATTCTTCCCAAAGTGCATCACCTCACATTTATCTGCATTGAACTCCAGTTGCCACCTCTCAGCCCAATTCTGCAGTTTATCCAAGTCCCCCTGCAACCTGTAACATTCTTCCAAACTGTCCACTACTCCACAGACTTTCGTGTCATCTGCAAATTTACTAATCCATCCACCTATGCCTGCGTCTAACTCATTTATAAAAATGACAAACAGCAGTGGTCCCAAAACAGATTCTCGTGGCACACCAATAGTAACCGGACTCCAGGCTGAATATTTTCCATCAACCACCACTCGCTGCCTTCTTTCAGAAAGCCAGTTTCTGATCCAAACTGCTAAATCACCCTCAATTCCATGCCTCTGCATTTTCTCCATCAGCCTCCCATGTGGAACCTTATCAAAGGCTTTACTGAAGTCCATGTATACCACGTCAGCTGCCTTACCCTCATCTACATGCTTGGTCACCTTCTCAAAAAACTCAATGAGGTTTATGAGACACGGCCTGATGTTGACTATCTGACATCAAATTGTTGCTTGCTGGATGATTATAAATCCTATGTCTTATAATCCTTTCTATAACTTTTCCTACAACAGGTGTAAGGCTCACTGGTCGAGGGTTATCTAGGTCATGGATTTTGGATTAGTGGTGCTGGAAGAGCACAGCAGTTCATGCAGCATCAGTAATCTAGGTCATCTGTACTATCCTTTTTGAACAAGGGCACAACATTTGCAATTCTCTAATCCCCTGGTACTAAACCTGTAGAAAATGACAACTCAAAGATCAAGGCCAAAGGCTCTGCAATCCCCTCCCTAGCTTCCCAGAGAATCCTTGGATAAATCCCATCTGGCCCAGGGGACTTGTCTACTTTCACTCCTTCTGGAATTGATAATACCTCTTCATAACTAACCTCGATCCTTTCTAGTCTAATATCTCTTACCTCATTCTTCTCCTCTACAATATTCTCCTTTTCCTGAGTGAAAACCAATGAGAAATGTTCTTTTAGCACCTCTCTGATCTCCACAGGGTCCACACTCAACTTCCCACTTCTGTCTTTGATTGGTCCTATTCCTACCCTAGTCATCCTTTTATTCCTCACATACCTATAGAAAGCTTTAGGGTTCTCCTTTATTCTATTTGCTAAAGACTGCTCGTGTCCTCTCTTTGCTCTTCTTAACTCTCTCTTTAAATCCTTCCTAGCTGATCTGTAACTCTCCATTGCCTCATCTTGTCTCATCAACACATAAGCCTCCTTCTTCTGCTTAACAAGAGATGCAATTTCTGCAGTAAACCAAGGTTCCCTTACCTTATCACTTCCTCCCTGCCTGACAGGGACATACCTATTAAGGACACGGAATATCTGTTCCTTAAACCAGCTCCACATTTCAATTGTCCCCATACCCTGCATTTTGCTACCCTGTTCTCTCCCCCCTAATTCTTGCCTAATTACATTGTAATTGCCCTTCCCCCATCGATAACTCTTGACTCTTTCCATCGCTAAACTAAACGTAACTGAATTATGGTCACTTTCTCCAAAGTGTTCACCTACAAATAAATCAAACACCTGGCCTGGTTCATTACCAAGCACCAGATCCAGTGTGGCCTCCCCTCTTGTCAGCCCTTCGACATATTGTGTCAGGAAACCCTCCTGTACACATTGGACACAAACTGATCCATCCGACGTACTAGAGTAATAGTATTTCCAGTCAATGTTGGGAAAGTTAAAGTCCCCCATAATGACCACCCTGTTTCTTTCACTCCTGCTCAGAATCGATTTGCTAATCCTCTCTTCCACCTCCCTGGAACTCTGTGGAGGCCTATAAAAAACTCCAAGCAGTGTGACCTCTCCTCTCTTGTTTCTATCCTCAGCCCACACTACCTCAGTAGATGAGTCCTCATCAAAAGTTCTTTCAGCCACCGTTATACTATCCTTGACTAACAAGGCCACACCTCCCCTTCTTTTGCCACCTTGCCTGTTCTTAAGGAAATACCTAAACTCTGGAACCTGCAACATCCATTCCTCACCCTGCTCTATCCATGTCTCCGAAATGGCCACAACATCGAAGTCCCAGGTACCTATCCATGCTGCAAGCTCACCTACTTTATTCTGGATACTTCTGGCATTGAAGTAAACACACTTCAAACCAATTTGCTGTCTGCCAGCACATTCCTGTGACCCTGAAATCCTGTCCCTGTCCTCCCTACTCTCATCCTCCTGTGCACTGCAACTACACTTCAGGTTCCCATCCCCCTGCCATTAAAGTGACAAGGTAAAAATAATGACTGCAGATGCTGGAAACCAGATTCTGGATTAGTGGTGCTGGAAGAGCAAGCTCCTCGGATGCTGCCTGAACTGCTGTGCTCTTCCAGCACCACTAATCCATTAAAGTGACAGGCAACTGGAAGCTCAGGGGCTTTTTACCAAAAGGATGTGGACGCTTTGGAGAGGGGTCTGAGAAGGTTTACGAGGATGTTGCCTGGTATGGAAGGTGCTAGTGATGAAGAGACATTGAGTAGGTTAGATTTGTTTTCATTAGAAAAAAAGAGATTGAGGGGGGATCTGATTGAGGTTTACAAAATCATGAAAGGTATGAATATATGCTTTTTTTCCAGGGTGAGGGATTCAATACGAGAGATCACGTGTTCAAGGTGAGAGGAGAAAAGTTTAAGGGGGATACACGTGGGAAGCACTTCACACAGAGGGTGGTGGGCGTTTGGAACGCGTTGCCAGCAGAGGTGGTAGAGGCAGGTACGGTAGATTCATTTAAGATGCACCTGGACAGATGCAGGAGTAGGTGGGGAGCAGAGGGATACAGATGCTTAGGAATTGGGCGACAGGTTTAGACAGTACATTTGGATCGGCTCAGGCTTGAAGGGCCGAAGGGCCTGTTCCTGGGCTGGAAATTTTCTTTGTTCTTTGTGGACAGAACATAGGGGATCTGCAAAGCAGTCACCCAGTGTATGCTTCGTTTCCCCAATTTAGAGGAGATCACATTGTGAGCAGAGAATGCAGTCGACTAGATTAGCTCAAAGGTGTGTTTGGGCCCTTGGATACTGAGGAGGGAGGAGGAGAATGGGCAGGTGGGACACCTTTGGCTATTGCAGGGGAAGGTGCTGGGATGGGGGTGGTGTGGAGGATGTTGGGAGTGAAGGAGGAGTGGACCAGGGTGTCCTGAAGAGAAGAGTCCCTGCAGAAGGCAGACAAGGGAGGGGAGGGCATCTCACTGGAGGTGGTGGAAATGGCAGCTAATGATCTTCTGGATGTGGATGCTGGTGAGGTGGTAGGTGAGGACAAGGGTCGTTATCATTGTTGTGGGATGGGAGAGAGAGAGGGTGAGGGCAGAGGTGTGGGAGATGGGTCAGACTCAATTGAGGGCCCTGTCAACATTGGTGCTGGGGAACCCTCGGCTGAGCAAGAACGTGGACATTTCAGAGGCTCCCTTGTTGAAGTTGGCCCCATCATAACATATGCGATGGAGATGGAGGAATTGGGAGACTGGAATGGAGTGAGGATGTATAGTCCAGTAACAGTGGGAGTCAGTGGGTTTGTAATGGGCAGTCTCCAGAATTGTCGAGAAAGGGAAGGAAGGAGGCAGAGATGGACCAGGTGAAGGTGAGAGCAGGACAGACGTTGTAAGTGAAATTGATGAATTTTTCCAATTCCGGACAAGAGATGGAAGCAGCACTGATAATATCAATGATATATTGGAAAAAAGGTTGTGGATGGAGTCCAGAACAGAGCTGGAACAGGAATGGTTGGATAGTGAAGAAGGTGTTTGGTATGCTTTCCTTTATTGGTCAGAGTATTGAGTACAGGAGTTGGGAGGTCATGTTGTGGCTGTACAGGACATTGGTTAGGCCACTGTTGGAATATTGCGTACAATTCTGGTCTCCTTCCTATTGGAAAGATGTTGTGAAAGTTGAAAGGTTCAGAAAAGATTTACAAGGATGTTGCCGGGGTTGGAGGGTTTGAGCTACAGGGAGAAGCTGAACAGGCTGGGGCTGTTTTCCCTGGAGTGTCAGAGGCTGAGGGGTGACCTTATAAAGGCAGAAGTGGGTACTGCAGATGCCGGAGATTAGAGACAAGACTAGAGTGATGCTGGAAAAGCACAGCAGGTCAGGCAGCCTCCGAGGAACAGGAAAATCGACGTTTTGGGCAAAAGCCCTTCATCTGATCCTCGGATGCTGCCTGACCTGCTGTGCTTTTCCAGCACCAGTCTAGTCTTGACTGGTGACCTTATAAAGGTTGATAAAATCATGAGGGACATAGTGTGAATAGTCAAGGTCCTTTTACTGAGGTAATGGACTCCAGAACTAGAGGGCATAGGTTTAGGGTGAGAGGGGAAATAGTTAAAAGGGATCGATGGTGCAACTTTACCCACAGGGTGGTACGTGTATGGAATGAGCTGCCAGAGGAAGTGGTGGAGGCTGGTACAATGACAACATTTAAAAGGCATCTGGATGGGTATATGAATAAGAAGGGTTTGGAGGGATATGGGCCAAGTGCTGACAAATGGGACTAGATTAGGTTGGGATATCTGGTTGGCATGGACGAGTTAGACTGAAGGGTCTGTTTCCATGCTATACAAATCTGTAGCTCTTGATCTCCCTATTATCAAACAAAATGTCCCACTCTCAAATCCATGCTGACCCTACCCAATCAGATCATTATCATCCAAGTGTCTGTGTAGATTAGAGTGGTGCTGGAAAAGCACAGCAGTTCAGGCAGCATCCAAGGAGCAGGAAAATCGACGTTTTGGGCAAAAGCCCTTCATCAGGAATACCTGATGAAGGGCTTTTGCCCAAAACGTCGATTTTCCTGCTCCTTGGATGCTGTCTGACCTGCTGTGCTTTTCCAGCACCACTCTAATGAAGAATCTGGTTTCCAGCATCTGCAGTCATTGTTTTTACCAAGTGTATGTGTATCCCATCCTTTATAATTGATTCTAGTATTTTCCCTACTCCTGATGGAACGCTAACAGGACTGCAGTTCCATATTTTCTCTCTCACTCCCTTTTTAAAATGTGGCTGGTATTTGCTACCTCCCAACCCACTGGAATCAGTCTAGAATCGATGGAATTTTGGAAAGTATTCTCCAATCCCTGTAGCTGCCTCCTTCAACACTCTGTGATGGAGACCCGCTTAGGGCCTGGGGATTGATCAGCTTTCAGCCCCTTTCACTTCTTCAATTCCACCTTCTTACTAAATTCTAATTTTTTTCAACTCTTCATCCTCCTGGCTGCTTGGGTCTCCAGTTCTGGGAGATTTCTAAAATCTTCCTCAGTGAAAACAAACAAAAGTAGTCATTTAGCTTCTGTGCTATTTCTCTAATCCCCATTATAAACTCTCCCGACACTGCCTGAAATGGACTCACATTTATTAGAAACAAACATTTCTTTTCTCCGTACCTATAGAAGCTTTTAAACTGAAAAGTAAATGATGCCACAGAGAGTGGAAGACTGAATGGGAGAATTACATCTGCCTTCATTCAGAAAGACAATGATGCTTCATGTGTTCCAGCACCGGAGAGCTCACTCGGTAACAATCATGGTTTTAAAACCAAAAGCAGGCAGACTCACATCTGTCAGAGGGCTATGTGTCTGTGGAACTCTCTCGCTGAAAAGGGGGTGAAGGCAGACTATTTGAATATTTTTAAGGTGGAGCTAGAGAGATTGTTATTCAGCAAGAACAGAGCGGGGAAGGGTTCTCAGGGACAAACGGGAATGTGAGTTTGAGGTTACAATCAAATCAGCCAGGATCCTATTGAATGGGGGAAGCAGGTTGGATGGGCTGGACCCAGAGTGGACAGAGCACAACAATCTCCCCAGACTGTTCAGGTCCTCCCAGTGCCTCATGTGCATGGAGATATTGTCTCATACAAGTAACAGATGCCTTTGGTTTGATTGTTGGATAGAGTCAAATTCCAATCTTTGCTTCAAAAACAGAAGTTGCTGGATAAACTCAGCAGGTCTGGCAGCATCTGTGAAGAGAAATCAGCATTCACAAATCTGAGGAAGGGTCACCAGACCTGAAACTTGTTTGAGTTAATTCTGATTTCTCTTCACAGCTGCTGCCAGACCTGCTGAGTTTATCCAGCAACTTCTGTTGCTGTTTCTGATTTGCAGCCTCCAGAGTTATAGAGTCATAGAGATGTACAGCACGGAAACAAACCCTCTGGTCCATACCGACCAGATATCCCAACCCAATCTCATCCCATTTACCAGCACTTAGCCCATAATACTGTACAGCTGCAACATGACCTCCCAACTCCTGTACTCAATACTCTGACCAATAAAGGAAAGCATACCAAACGCTGCCTTCACTATCCTATCTACCTGCGACTCCACTTTCAAGGAGCTATGAACCTGCACTCCAAGGTCTCTTTGTTCAGCAACACTCCCTAGGACCTTACCATTAAGTGTATAAATCCTGCTAAGATTTGCTTTCCCAAAATGCAGCACCTCACATTTATCTGAATTAAACTCCATCTGCCATTTGCCCATCTGGTCAAGATCCTGTTGTAATCTGAGGTAACCCTCTTCGCTGTCCACTATGCCTCCAATTTTGGTGTCATCTGCAAACTTACTAACTGTACCTCTTATGCTCGCATCCAAATCATTTATGTAAATGACAAAAGGTAGAGGACCCAGCACCGATCCTTGTGGCATTCCACTGGTCACAGGCCTCCAGTGCGCTCTTGGTTTTTATCCAATATTTGCTTGTTTTCGTCATCTAGAGAGAGAGAGAGAGACAGAGACAGAGACACGGAGAGAGACCCACAGAGACAGAGACAGAAACATAGAGAGAGACACACAGAGACAGAGATACAGAGACAGAGACGCAGAGAGAGACACACAGAGACAGAGACACAGAGATACAGAGACACACAGAAACAGAGACAGAGATGCAGAGACAGAGACATAAAGAGAGAGACACAGAGACGCAGAGAGAGAGACAAAGACAGAGACAGACAGATACAGCAAGAAAGATCTTTAAGAACAGACTTTATTTTGAAGTATAAGAAACTCTGACAGATATTGGAGAGAGTAACAAATGGATAACAACTAGTCACTCAGTCCCACTCCAGTGATTGATCGTTAAGTAACAAAAGCAGAAGTTGCTGGAAAAGCTCAGCAGATCTGGCAGCATCTGTGGAGAGAAATCAGCGTTAACGTTTCAGGTCCAGTGACCCTTCCTCAGAACTGATGGAAGTTAGGAAAATGTTGGTTTATATGCAGAAGATAGGGTAGAGGGAGGGGATAAGGAGTAAATGATAGGTAGGGATAGAGCCCGACTAGAGAGAGAGGGACAGTTGGACAGATAGAGGGAGGAGATAACGATCTAGCTCGGAGAGTGAACGGCTGTTAATGGGGATGGTTAGTGGTGAACAATGGGTTGTGTATAATAGTAGACTGTGTGATCACAAGGTAAAAACAATGACTGCAGATGCTGGAAACCAGAGTCTAGATTAGACTCCTAGATTAGGATTCCTGAAGAAGGGTTTATGCCCAAAACGTCGATTCTCCTGTTCCTTGGATGCTGCCTGACCTGCTGCGCTTTTCCAGCAACTTCAGCTCTGATCTCCAGCATCTGCAGTCCTCACTTTTTCCCTCTATATTAGAGTAGTGCTGGAAAAGCACAGGAGTTCAGGCAGCATCTGAGGAGCAGGAAAATCGACATTTTGGGCATAAGCCCTTCATCAGGAATACAGGAGGCCTGGTGTGTGGTAAGGCCATGGGAGAGCTCCAACCAATCATTCACTCTCATCCCAACAAATGGATTGGCCACTCAGTCCCAACCCCAACCCCCCAGTGATTGGTCACTCAGTCCCACCCCGGATACAGAAGATGACATTGGGGCCTTGGATGGAGGTGAGGGGAGGGGAGTGGTGTGGGTGCAGGTTTTGCACTTCCTGTGGTGGCAGGGGAAGGTGCCGGGAGTGGGGTCAGGGCTGGTGGGGGGCATGGACCTGACGAGGGAATCGCAGAGGGAATGGTCTCTCTGGAACACTGATAGGTGTGGGGTGGGGAATATATCTCCAGTGGTGGGGCCTGTTTATAGGTGGTGGAAATGGTGGAAGATAATGCGGTTTATGCCAAAATTGGTGGGGTGGAAGGTGAGCACTGGGGGGTTCTGTCCTTGTTGTGTTGGGAGGGGTGGGGATCAAGGGTGGGATGTGCAGGAGATGCACTGGAGGGCATCGTCAACCACGTGGGAGGGGAAATTGCGATCTTGGAAGAAGGCGGCCACCCAGGATTTTCTAAGGTAGAATTGGTCATCCTGGGAACAGGTGCAGTGGAGGCAGAGGAATTGGGAATGAGGGAATTTCGCTATAGGCCCCACTTCCGCCCCCTTGGTGACATCACTCCTGACCCTATCATCACACCCACACAAGTGCCTGTCTGTGTCCCCCCCACATTGTTCCAGCTCTACCCCAGCTCCTAGCTCCAAGCCCTGCCATGTGTTTACCATTCCCCCAGACCTCCCCCTCACTGAAGACAAATGTTTAGTTCTCAGCAAAGGTTTATGCCGCTGTGACTTTGTTTGCCTCAACCTGTCTACATCTCCTCCCCCACTCCATTCACCCGCCCTCACAACACACAGCCCTCTACACCCTCTGCTCTAACCCCAATTTTACCATCAAACACACCGAAAAGGGGACGACAGTAGTGTGGCGCACTGACCTCTACACCACTGAAGCCAGACGCCAACTTGCAGACACCTGCGCCCACACCACTCCCCTCACCTCTGTCCAAGGCCCCAAGGGATCCTTCCACATCCGTCAGAAATGTACCTGAACCTCTCCCAATATCCGAGGCTGAACATTTCAACTCCCCCTCCCACTCCGTCAAGGACATGCAGGTCCTGGGCCTCCTCCATCACCAAACCCTTACCACCCGACCCCTGGGGGACGAATGCCTCATATTCCACCTGGGGACCCTGCAGCCACACGGGATCAATGTGGATTTCACCAGTTTCCTCATCTCCCCTCCCTCCACCTTATCCCTGTCCCAAGCCTCCAACACGGCTCCGCCCTCCTGACCTGTCCATCACCTTTCCCCATCTATCTGCTCCACCCTCCTCTCCGACCTATCACCTTCTCCCTCACCTCCATCTACCTATCGCTATAAGGTCACCCATCAGCCTCCAATGTTCCTATTCAGCCTCTCCCTGTAGTTCAGATCCTCCAACCCTGGCAACATCTTTGTAAATCTTTTCTGAACCCTTTCAAGTTTCACAACATCTTTCCGATAGGAAGGAGACCAGAATTACATGCAATATTCCAACAGTTGCCTAACCAATGTCCTGTACAGCCGCAACATGACCTCCCAACTCCTGTACTCAATACTCTGACCAATAAAGGAAAGCATACCAAACGCTGCCTTCACTATCCAATCTCCCTCTATCTGTCCTCAGCATGCTGCAATGTTCCAGTGAATCCCAGTGCAAACAGGAGGAAGAACACCTCACCTTCAGACTGGGCATATTACAGCCATCTGGACTTAGGGCAACACAGTGGCTCAGTGCTGGTGCCTCACAGCACCAGGGACCCAGTTCCCAGCCTCTAGCAACTGTCTGTGTGGAGTTTGCACATTCTCCCTGTGTCTGCGTGGGTTTTCCTCAGTTTCCTCCCACAGTCTGAAGATGTGCAGGAAGATGGTTGTGGTTGTTGGAGGGTCAGTCATCTCAGCTCCAGGACATCTCTGCAGGAGTCCCTCAGGGGAGTGTCCTAGACCCAACCATCTTCAGCTGCTTCATCAATGACCTTCCCACCATCAGAAGGTCAGAAGTGGGGATGGTCCCCGATGATTACACAATGTTCAGCACCATTCCCCACTCCTCAGATACTGGAGCAGTCCATGTTCAAATGCAACAAGATCTGGACAATCTCCAGGTTTGGGCTGACAAGGGGCAAGTAACATTCATGCCACTCAAATGCCAGGCTATGACCACCACCAATAAGAGACAATCTAACCACCACCCCTTGACACTCAATCGTGTTACCATCACTGAATCCCCCAGTATCAACATCCTGGGTGTTACCACTGACCAGACACTCAACTGGACTCACCACATAAACACAGCGGCTACAGGAGGAGGTCAGAGAATGGGAGTAACTCCCCTCCTGACTCCCCAAAGCCTGTCCACCATCTACAAGGTACAAGTCAGGAGTGTGATGGAGTACTCCCCACTTGCCCTGGATGGGGGCAGCTCCAACAACACTCAAGGAGCTCGACACCATCCAGGACAAAGCAGCCACTTGATTGGCACCACACCCACAAACACCCACTCCCTCACCCACCGACGCTCAGTAGCAGCAGTGTGTACCATCTATAAGATGCACTGCAGAAACTCACCAAAGATCCTCAGACAGCACCTTCCAAACCCACAACCACTTCCATCGAGAAGGACAAGGGCAGCAGATCCATGGGAACACCACCCCCCTGCAAGTTCCCCTCTGAGCCCGTCACCAGCCTGACTTGGAAATATATCACCGTTCCTTCAGTGTCACTGGGTCAGAATCCTAGAATTCCCTCCCTAAGGGCATTGTGGGTCTACCCACAGCACATGGACTGCAGCGGTACAAGAAGGCAGCTCACCCCCACCTTCTCAAGGGGCAACTAGGGACAGGCTACAAATGCTGGCCAAGCCAGTGATGCCCAAATCCCACAAATGAATGTAAAACAAAGGTTAGGGTGGATTGGCCATGGGAATTGCAGGGTTACAGGGATGGGGTGGGTCTGTGTGGGATGCAGTTCAGGGGTCAAGGTGGACTTGATGGGCTGAAAGGCCTGCTCCCATGCTGTGGGGATTCCATTCTATTCTATCGTATTGAGTTCAGCACCTTCACATCGTGAACCTCCCTATGCCTCCTTTATGTGTTGCCTTCTCTGTCACGATGCTGCAGCTGTACAAGACGCTGATACGGCTTCACTGGGAATATTGTGTACGGTTCTGGTCCCCATATTTCGAGAAGGATGTGGAAGCTTTGGAAAAGGTGCAGAGGAGATTTACCAGGATGTTGCCTGGTCTGGAGGGAAGGTCTTATGAGGAAAGGCTGAGAGACTTGAACCTGTTCTCATTGGAAAGAAGAAGGTTAAGGGGGGATTTGATAGAGACATACAAGATGATCAGAGGATTAGATAGGGTAGACAGTGAAAGACTTTTTCCTAGGATGATGACGTCAGCTTGTACAAGAGGGCATAACTACAAATTGAGGGGTGATAGATTTAAGACAGATGTCAGAGGCAGGTTCTTTACTCAGAGAGTGGTAAGGACGTGGAATGCCCTACCTGCTAATGTAGTCAACTCAGCCACATTAGGGAAATTTAAACAATCCTTGGATAAGCACATGGATGATGATGGGACAGTGTAGGGGGATGAGCTTAGATTAGCTCACAGGTCGGCGCAATATCGAGGGCCGAAGGGCCTGTTCTGTGCTGTGTTGTTCTATGTCCTCTCCCCCCTCTGCCCACTGCAGTGGTGTTGTCCATTCCAGCCGGCCAGTTAGAAACCCCACTGCTCTGCAATTCTAACATTCCGATCACTTAACCTGCAGTATCAGCAGTCTCCCTCTCTCTCTCTCTCTCTCTCTCCCTCTCTCCCTCTCTCTCTCTCTCTCACCCCCTCTCCCCCCCAGGACTCCTCTCCCACCCCACTACAGCATAAATGCTGGTCACTCTTCACTTTATGTCAGCTCTGATGAAGAGTCATCTCGAGTTGAAACATTCCTTGTTTTTTTTCCTCCATGGATGCTGCTTGACCCTTTGTGATCTCCAGCATTTGTTTTCTGAACAGAATCCACCACCTGTAGTAAGTTGCTCCTCTTGGGGAGTGGGCCTCCCCGAGCCGGGGAACATGTTATTGTCGAGTATATTGAGAGCTGAGATGGGCAATCACGATGTGGAGGTGCTGGTGTTGGACTGGGCTGGAC